>NC_136269.1:141231593-141399093 GCF_964187855.1 Myxine glutinosa | reverse complement strand
TTAATTGCCAAACGTTTCTGAAATGTTGTAATTCGATCTTTGTATTTTGTATTCCTGTCTGGCTCGAGTTTCCGTTTACCTGGCAGAATGGTCCACAGGTCCACACACTCGGATTTGAGCTATCTCGCCCGGGTTCGAATCCCGACACCCGACCCAGCTACGATCCCTCGTCCCTGTGTTTGGCACGCGGGGCGAGGCATCGCCATCCCTCGGACGGACGTTAAACTGTAGGTTCCGTCGGCCAGTGGCTGCTCTTTGGTGGACGTTGAAGATTCCATGGCGTCTTTCGCGAAGAGTCGGCTAGTTAGCATCAGCCCCTTGACGCAATTTCAATTTCCTGCATTAATTGGCTCCAGTTGAACGTCTGGTCTGGTCAGCCGGTTCATGAAAGACTTGTGCCTGGACATTTTCCCCGGCCGACCCCTTAATAAGGTGGGAATAATTGGGGTCGTTAAATATGTAGTTGTTCTAGTCTTGCAGAAAACTTTTTCCGCTTTGTCTTCATCAGCTGTTTTATTCCACACTCTTGGTTTGAGGGTTAGTTTTCAATCCAAGTGGATATTTGCTTATTTTCTACTCCTTCAATCAACTTGTATTTAAACTTAAAAGTTTGATCTTGTTTTTTTATAAGAGAAAAAAATTCATCTTCTTTAATATTAAGATTGGGAAAAATGGGGAAGGGAATGTACCAACCCTCCCTTACATGTACCCTCCCTTACATCAACCCTCCCACACATCAAGCCTCCCTCACATCAACCCTCCCTTACATCAACCCTCCCTTACATGTACCCTCCCTTACATCAACCCTCCCTTACATGTACCCTCCCTTACATCAACCCTCCCTTACATCAACCCTCCCTTACATCAACCCTCCCTTACATCAACCCTCCCTTACATCAACCCTCCCACACATCAACCCTCCCACACATCAACCCTCCCTTACATCTACCCTCCCTTATATGTACCCTCCCTTACATCAACCCTCCCTTACATCAACCCTCCCTTACATCAACCCTCCCTTACATCAACCCTCCCACACATCAACCCTCCCACACATCAACCCTCCCACACATCAACCCTCCCTTACATCTACCCTCCCTTACATCAACCCTCCCTTACATCAACCCTCCCACACATCAACCCTCCCACACATCAACCCTCCCTTACATCTACCCTCCCTTACATGTACCCTCCCTTACATCAACCCTCCCTTACATCAACCCTCCCTTACATCAACCCTCCCTTACATCAACCCTCCCTTACATCTACCCTCCCTTATATGTACCCTCCCTTACATCAACCCTCCCTTACATCAACCCTCCCTTACATCAACCCTCCCTTACATCAACCCTCCCACACATCAACCCTCCCACACATCAACCCTCCCACACATCAACCCTCCCACACATCTACCCTCCCTTACATCTACCCTCCCTTATATGTACCCTCCCTTACATCAACCCTCCCTTACATCTACCCTCCCTTACAACAACCCTCCCTCACATCAACCCTCCCTTGTATCAACCTCCCTTACCTTTCTTCCCTGTTAGGAAATTGTTTGGTGCTGTGCCCACACACCCCAACCTCGAATCAATCATGCACTTCCCTGTTATTGTTCATCACTTCACTTCAGCAATTTCGGTGCACAAGCAAGTTGTAGGCCACACTTATGAGGCCCATGACTATGGTTCCACAAGCAAGTTGTAGGCCACACTTATGAGGCCCATGACTATGGTTCCACAAGCAAGTTGTAGGCCACACTCGAGGCCCATGACTATGGTTCCACAAGCAGGTTGTAGGCCACTCTTAACATGAGGCCCATGACTATGGTTCCACAAGCAAGTTGTGGGCCACTCTTAACATGAGGCCCTTGACTATGGTTCCACAAGCAAGTTGTGGGCCACTCTTAACATGAGGCCCTTGACTATGATTCCACAAGCAGGTTGTAGGCCACTCAACATGAGGCCCATGACTATGGTTCCACAAGCAGGTTGGAGGCCACTCTTATCATGAGGCCCTTGACTATGGTTCCACAAGCAGGTTGTAGGCCACTCTTAACATGAGGCCCTTGACTATGGTTCCACAAGCAGGTTGGAGGCCACTCTTAACATGAGGCCCTTGACTATGGTTCCACAAGCAGGTTGGAGGCCACTCTTATCATGAGGCCCTTGACTATGGTTCCACAAGCAGGTTGTGGGCCACTCTTATGAGGCCCATGACTATGGTTCCACAAGCAGGTTGGAGGCCACTCTTATCATGAGGCCCATGATTATGGTTCCACAAGCAGGTTGGAGGCCACTCTTAACATGAGGCCCTTGACTATGGTTCCACAAGCAGGTTGGAGGCCACTCTTATCGTGAGGCCCTTGACTATGGTTCCACAAGCAGGTTGTCGGCCACTCTTATCATGAGGCCCATGACTATGGTTCCACAAGCAGGTTGTAGGCCACTCTTATCATGAGGCCCATGACTATGGTTCCACAAGCAAGTTGTAGGCCACTCTTATCATGAGGCCCATGACTATGGTTCCACAAGCAAGTTGTAGGCCACTCTTAACATGAGGCCCTTGACTATGGTTCCACAAGCAGGTTGTAGGCCACTCTTATCATGAGGCCCATGACTATGGTTCCACAAGCAGGTTGGAGGCCACTCTTATCATGAGGCCCTTGACTATGGTTCCACAAGCAGGTTGTAGGCCACTCTTAACATGAGGCCCTTGACTATGGTTCCACAAGCAGGTTGTAGGCCACTCAACATGAGCCCCATGACTTTGGTTCCACAAGCAGGTTGGAGGCCACTCTTAACATGAGGCCCTTGACTATGGTTCCACAAGCAAGTTGTAGGCCACTCTTAACATGAGGCCCTTGACTATGGTTCCACAAGCAGGTTGTAGGCCACTCAACATGAGGCCCATGACTATGGTTCCACAAGCAGGTTGGAGGCCACTCTTATCATGAGGCCCATGACTATGGTTCCACAAGCATGTTGGAGGCCACTCTTATCATGAGGCCCTTGACTATGGTTCCACAAGCAGGTTGTAGGCCACTCTTATCATGAGGCCCATGACTATGGTTCCACAAACAGGTTGGAGGCCACTCTTATCATGAGGCCCTTGACTATGGTTCCACAAGCAGGTTGGAGGCCACTCTTATCATGAGGCCCTTGACTATGGTTCCACAAGCAGGTTGTAGGCCACTCTTATCATGAGGCCCATGACTATGGTTCCACAAGCAGGTTGTAGGCCACTCTTATGAGGCCCATGACTATGGTTCCACAAGCAGGTTGGAGGCCACTCTTATCATGAGGCCCTTGACTATGGTTCCACAAGCAGGTTGTAGGCCACTCTTATCATGAGGCCCATGACTATGGTTCCACAAGCAGGTTGGAGGCCACTCTTATCATGAGGCCCTTGACTATGGTTCCACAAGCAGGTTGTAGGCCACTCTTATCATGAGGCCCATGACTATGGTTCCACAAGCAAGTTGTAGGCCACTCTTAACATGAGGCCCTTGACTATGGTTCCACAAGCAGGTTGTAGGCCACTCTTATCATGAGGCTCTTGACTATGGTTCCACAAGCAGGTTGTCGGCCACTCTTATCATGAGGCTCTTGACTATGGTTCCACAAGCAGGTTGTAGGCCACTCTTATCATGAGGCTCTTGACTATGGTTCCACAAGCAAGTTGTAGGCCACTCTTATCATGAGGCCCTTGACTATGGTTCCACAAGCAGGTTGTAGGCCACTCTTATCATGAGGCTCTTGACTCTGGTTCCACAAGCAAGTTGTAGGCCACTCTTATCATGAGGCCCATGACTATGGTTCCACAAGCAGGTTGTAGGCCACTCTTATCATGAGGCCCATGACTATGGTTCCACAAGCAGGTTGTAGGCCACTCTTATCATGAGGCTCTTGACTATGGTTCCACAAGCAAGTTGTAGGCCACTTATCATGAGGCCCTTGACTATGGTTCCACAAGCAAGTTGTAGGCCACTCTTATCATGAGGCCCATGACTATGGTTCCACAAGCAGGTTGTAGGCCACTCTTATCATGAGGCCCTTGACTATGGTTCCACAAGCAAGTTGTAGGCCACTCTTAACATGAGGCCCATGACTATGGTTCCACAAGCAAGTTGGAGGCCACTCTTAACATGAGGCCCATGACTATGGTTCCACAAGCAAGTTGGAGGCCACTCATCATGAGGCCCATGACTATGGTTCCACAAGCAGGTTGTAGGCCACTCTTATGAGGCCCTTGACTATGGTCCCACAAGCAAGTTGGAGGCCACTCTTATCATGAGGCCCATGACTATGGTTCCTTCAGACCTACTGTTGCTGTAACATCCAGAGTTTGAAGCTTGCAGACACCGAGTTAGTTTAGCCATGAATATTGTTTCTTGATTTTGTGCAGCAATTACTCAACTCTGACACTTCCCGTACTGTACTTTCTGTTAAACCAGTTACACCAGTTGTTCCAAAAGTTTTGCCACCAAAGGTAATCCTTTTTTATCTTGTAAATTTTTCGCAGTACCTGGAATCCCTGGAATGAGAGTACAGTATTTTAAGAATCAGGGAGCAATTTCCACATAAACTAGAACGGTGTTCCGTGGAGTGCATGACCCCGCCAGGCCAAACAGTTCATGTCTGTATCTACTGATAGGCCGGATCTGCTGACCTGAACCAAAATCGAATTGGCTTGTTCTTGTCACTCCCCCCCCCCCCCCCCCCACCCCCAAACCATCCACCAAATTTCATCCCAATCCGTCCACAACTTTTTCAGATATCCTGTTCACAATGAGACACACAGGGGTGAAAAACGTAACCTCCATCTCCCTTTGTATTGGTGGTGGGTGTGAGTTTGTGCCAGACAAAGACATTTGTAGACCTAATTGTGCTCTCAGGTGATTTACATGGACATTACTCTTCGATAGACAAACACGTATGATATATGGGTTTTTCACAAGGAAAACCGGACGTGGGGTGCGGGGGAGGGAGGGGGGGGGTGGGTGGAGGAGCCACTCGGCCCATCAATCCTGTGTCATCTCCCTGTTCCCAACAACACAACACTATCCCGGGACCACCAACTCTTGTTATTTTTACTTGCAAAATTGAAGCTTTTTCAAGTACATATTGGTCGGTTGCGTTTGTGGTTCTGTCTGTTTGTCTGTCACCGGCCTACAGGTCACAATTCTAAACCGATCGTCACGAAACTTCACCAAGCTGTATACGTCGTCCCAATTGAGAAGCCTATTGTTTTTGAGGTCAAAAGGTCAACATAGGCCAAAGGTCACCAACTTTGCCAAATTTCTAAAATCCTCAATTTTCATCCGATTGACTTGAAATTTGAAGAGGACTTGCATATCTGGTCACTGAATTCAACCACCAAGTATATTTGAGGTCAACATCGGCCAAAAGGTCAACATAGGCCAAATTTCTAAAATCCTCAATTTTCATCCGATCGACTTGAAATTTGAAGAGGACTTGCATATCTGGTCACTGAATTCAACCACAAATTATATCTTCGGTGAACATAGGCCAAAAGGTCAACATAGGCCGAATTTCTGAAATCGCCAATTTTCATTTGATTGACTTGAAATTCTAAGAGGATTTACATATATGGTCACTGAATTCAATCACCAACTATTTTTGAGGTCAACATTGGTGAAAAGGGCAACATAGGCCAAATTTCTAAAATCCTCAATTTTCATCTGATTGACTTGAAAATTGAACAGCATTTGCACATTGAGTCACTAAATAGGGAAACTAACTATTTTTGAAGTCAAAAGGTCAAATGTCAACTCAAGGTCAACCTTCCAAAATCATCATTTTTCATCTGAAAAATCATCACTTTTCTTCCTGTTGACCCGAGCTTTGATCAAGATTGTCAATTTTAATCTTGAAGAAATGGAAAATTTGCTGTATCAATGGAATCAATGTGGTTGCTGTATGCTGAACACTCTATGGCAGCTATGTCTCCTCTGATGTGGTCACCAAAACATAACACAATGTTCTGTATGAGTTGACTTACCTGACTAAACGGCCTTGCTGGGGTCGAGTGTTGGCACTCCATGGATGATGATATGCCATCTCGTCCGGTCTCGCACAAAGCAGTGGGCCATGATTTTGTCGATGGTCGTGGCTTTGAAATCAAGTTTGAGTCCATATTCCTCATTCTTTGGCGCCCTTGAGGTTTACACCTTTCGGCTCCAGTTGGGTTAAAGTTGTATGCATGTTGCGATGACATATGAGGCGGCATGCGATGGAAATGTCCATACAACGCAAGTGGGCTCTGGGTGCTTTGCCATACCTGGTGATCATTGATGCACTGGAACACACTCCAGAGACAACTCCAGTTCTAGGCTCCAGAGACAATACACATCGAAGGGGTCCAGTCCATGGAGATTAGCAGCTGTGGTGGTCCACATTTCCGTTCCATTCGGAAGAAAGGAAATGACTAGTGCACGACGCATCTTGATCTTAGTAGACTTTTGAATGTGACGCTTGTTCAATAATAGACCAGACAGATGATTGAGAGCCGCCTCTGCTTTTGTAATGCGAGTCGGCATGTCACAGGAAGAAGGGCCGGCTTGTTAACCGATCTAACACACGTGAACTCGTCAACAAACTGGACCGCATGGCCGAAGATGTTATTATGGGGTGTGTTAGTGTTTTCCAGAGTTTCACTTCTAGTTTCACTTCTTCCAAAGGTATGTCAAGGCCTTGGTTTCGACTTTGGGGACAGTTTCCAAAAATGACAATGTCGTCGAGTGCGTAATCATGATCAGCCAGCGTGTTGTGATTGATCTGTATGGCACGCTGGGATTGTTATAAGATGGCCAATGCCTGTGTTGAATAACTCTGGTGTGAGTACACATCCCTGAGGAACTCCTGATGCCATGATAAACTCGTCGGGAAGTTCATTTCCTACCTGCACACAGCCGTTTGTATCCATGTAAAGCGATCTGATGCGCAATATTGGATCTGAAGCAATTTCAAAAGGGACTGTCGGCAAACTGAGTCAAATGTAGCCTTGAAATCAATAAAGGCAATGCAAGTATATCGATGAAATTCCTTTGCTTTGTCAACCAGGTGTTAAATCGCAAATATCTGCTCAGTCGTACTTCTGCTGAGAGCAAAATCCTGCTTGCTCGGTAAATTGGGAGTTCTCTATAGCACAGGTCGAATTTGAGACAGAACAACTGGTGCAAACAGTTTTCCCAGGAACTGAAAGGTGTGTGATGATTGCTGCATACATGCTTGTCTTCCTTCCCTTTCTAGAATGGAAGAATTATTCCTCTCCTCCAGTCATGGGTATGGAATTTGCTATCAAACCTGTATTGCATTTGAATATGCAGGTGAGGCATTCAACCATAGCAGCTCCACCAGATGTCAGGTGTTCTTCTGTGATGGAACAGGGTCTCAAGTGCTTGACGCTTCTTTAGCTTCCGGAGAGCAGCCTGGACCTCAGAGCTGGTCACAAGGCCCGGGTTGCAGTTACGATCACTCTGGGCTTCGCTGGCAGTGGCATAGAGCATGATGCTGTTCAACAGGTGGGCTGTTTAAGAGATTGTAGACATACTGCTGCCATATGTCCAAACAGTCCTCTGTGTTTGTCAGTTATGCTATATTGTCGGCCTTACTCACATTGGACTGATCCTTAGTGTGAATAAAGCAGGAACTGAGTTATTTATAGATTGTGTGGGTCATGTGGAGCAACTGCAGCTTCTATGATGTCAGCTTTTTCCAGTAGTTGGTGAATATATCTTTATGGAGTGCCTGGTCTCATATTTTGTCACCCTTATGGTTTCAGATTGTTACCTAGGAGACATGCTGAATGGAGAAGGTGGATCAGACTCGGCAACGGTTGATAGAGTGAGATGTGCATGGAAGAAGTTTCGGGAACTGAGTGGCATGCTGACGAGGAGGGGAGTGTCGTTGAAGGGAAAGGTGTGTGCTGCATGTGTGAGAAGTGTTATGATTTATGGGAGCAAGACATGGGTATTGGGTAATGAACGTAGAGCAGCAACGAAGGCTGGAAAGCGTGGAAATGCGAATGGTTCGGTGGATGTGCGGAGTATCGTTGAGAGAGAGGAAGACAAATAATGAATTGCAAAAGATGATGGGAATAGAGCCTGTGATTGATGCTGTGAAGAGGAACAGGTTGAGATGGTTTGGTCATGTGTTGAGGAAGGATGAAAGTGACTGGTTGAGAAGAGTGATGGAAATGAATGTAGAAGGAAGTAGAGGACGGGGAAGACCGAGAAAGACTTGGCTAAAGATGGTCGAAGAAGAAATGCGGGCAAGGGGGTTAACAAGGGGAGATTCAGAAAATAGGGCAAAATGGAGAAGATTGTCATGGGGACTGCAAGGCTGACCCCCACTCTTACAGGGAAAATGGGCTTAAAATGCCTGTTGTTGTTGTTGTTGTTGTTTTGTTATGGTTTCAGATATATCTGCCGGTTTCAGATCGATCACTCTTTAATCATGCTGACCTTCTGGCTTCAGTTTTGTTTAGAGTAGTCTCAGAGATCCAAGGTTTCTTGCACAGCAATAATTTTTGAAAGTTTTCCTTTATTTTTTTTGCAAAAGCATGTATGAACTCAGATTAGAAGTTAGTCCAAGGTATCTCAGGATCCTCAGAATGGCTGAGTACTGTGAACACTGAAGTTGTGGTCGTCAGGGGACCCATCAGTGAAGTTGTATCAATGCACTGTCTGCTTAGTCCCTCTAGACTTCTAGAGGGTCTTGCTTTAAGTCGAAGACAGAGGGAGAAAGACAAGAGGTGATGGTCTGATGAGACGATTTCAGCACTTCTGTATAACTGGCAGGATTGTATGCTAGATAAGCAATGGCGCAGCATCAGAACATGGTCCATTGTTGGTGACTGGCTTTGGAGGCCAGCTTGGAAATGTGGTTTTCCCAAGAAAGATCATGGCAGATAGTGAGACCCAAAAGCTTGAGTGACAGAACTTCTTCAAGAGGATTGTTCAGAAAGTAGATGGGAGGGTTGTCCAGACGGTCTTTTCGGAGACAAAGTGAGAGTGTGAGATTTGTCAGGATTGAAAGACGTGTTCCACTTGTTTCACCAGTTTGTGATTTCGTCCAGGTCTGCAGAGAGTGAAGAGGCTGCTGCCTGCCGATCTGAGGGTTGAGATATGGACCGGCAGAGAGTAGAGTCATCAGCAAAGAGATAGAGAGGATTTTCCAGAGCTGGAGAGATCATTGATGAAGACCAGAAAAAGCACAGTGCCCAGAACACTGCCTTGGGGAACTCCAGCCTGAACAGGAAGGGGAGATGAGAGAATTCCATTAAGAGCCACACGTTGACTACGATAAGTTACATGTGTTAATCCTGACGTGTGACTGTTCCATGTGGTATGCACTTCTTTGAGGCACCGATGCGAGTGTACCAGTTACCCAGAGGGTATCCCGGTAGAAAATGGTTTCGGACAATAATATGTCCTGTCTGTTATTTCATAGGTGAAACCAACGCATGACATGAGACAGAAGGAAATTTATTAAGTGATATGTATTAATCCATACTGTCTGCCTTTATAATCCTTATTAATATTGATTTAAAAAACACTCAATGATGAGAAAGCCCCAAATTATAAAGTACACATTTCACACACAGATAAAGCTGAGCGACGTTGAATTCAGAAACTGCCCGCCTTTTGAAAACCATAACAATTTGTACCCGTAGCTGAAGAGTGAGGAGGAAGGAGTGGATAAACAGGCAGTTTGCTGTCCCGATGTGACCAGAGAGGAGATGCCTGCTTGGATTGCGTCTCCAAGATGCTAGCGAGGCAGCATTTGTCGAGTACCACCAGTAGATAAGATCGACCTGCCTCCTCGGGGATGCAGCTCCTTCTTTCACAGGACTTGGAGTGTGGAACCAGTCTCGGTTCATCGGCAGCACTCGCAATTTCCCTCTTTACTGGGTGAGCTGTTTTTATAATGCATCCTCCATAGTCCATCAGGTACGCCCCCAAAATTGAGCCACCGGTACCACTCGGGGTGGCCAAGGTTAATGGGTACCATGTGAAAACTCTGCTATTCAGGAACACATTTCTGCCTGGTAGCAGTCTGTAAGTAGTAGCTTTCACCCTGAAATATGATGTTGAAAAGGCCCCCTATTGGTTCGATTTCTAGCAATATGTATATGTTGTACAGACACTCGGCTTCAGAAGATCACATGTAAGCTCTTGCAAACAGGTCATTTTGCATTTACAGCCACCTTGCATTACACTTTAATCATCATCATCGTCATCAAAATGAAAATAACTTGACTTTTCATCAAAATAAATGAATTAATTTCATCAAAATAAACGAACATAATCATGGAAATCATTGGCATCATCAATTGCAGAAGAATAATTAATAAAGATCTTCAAGTTCATCAACATCATCAGCATCATCCTGCACAACCGTGTCCTCTCCCTCCTCAGACAGCTGGTTGTCACATGTCTTTAGTTTGCAGGGCTCGGAGCACCTGAGATTATTCATCAAGCAGGTGCACCCAGGCCGTCGGCATGACCTGGAACAGTCACAAGAAAGGAGTTATATTACAGCTTCTGGAGCTGGTGAACTGTCTAACCAGTCAACTTTGTAGAGAGACGATGCTTTGTAGAGAGACGATCCTAGCACAGATGCGATTTTTTCTATGTCCATGTAATGTGACTTTGCCTGGGATCCATATTTCAGATACAGTGTTGCACTGATGTCTTCCGTAAAGGCCAGTATTAGCAGAAACACATCAGTGTCATCAGCTACGAGTGCAATAGACCGGAAGCCTTGAACTGCTGCATGTGCCGCATGTAAAATGAGTCGCGTATCTACCTCTTGTGAAGAGCAGAGCTCTGGGACCAGAACACTTCCTTTGTGTGTGATTTTGAAGCGGTTCTCTCCAGAGGTTATATAGAGAACCTTTCCTCTTAGTTGTTCTGTGTATTTTGGCTGCTTCCACACTTGTACAAGAAATTAAATGAGACTGGTTTTGTTTGGAGTTGCTGAGAGAAATTTCTTCCACTGGACTACTGTCTGTTTTGCTGTGATGTTCTTCAACTGTATAGATCCAGTGTTTGATTGTCTGCCTTCTATTTCCACTTCTTTGATGGAATTATCTCTGTACATGTCAAAGACAATATCAATACGAGAGGACTGAGAAGCTTCGTTCACAGCCTTTGAGAGTATGAGAGAGGCGATTTCACCAAACGTCTTGTACTCACTTTTTGTCTTGTGCACAAGTGCCATTCCATCAACTAGCAACGGTACCCGCCCTATGGGCGGGGCTCCAATTGTGAGGCCCAAATGAAAAGGAAAAATATCAGAAATTGAAGGTTTATTTTATTTTAAACGATTCATATAAACATCCGTTAAACCATATCACACGCAAATCATCAAAATCTAAACAGTATCTTTAGAATTTCAATAAAAGCCACATCACCGTTCATATCGGTAAATATTATTCCATCGTGTTTCAAATCGTGATCGATACACTATGATCGTGATGATCGTGATCGTGAATCGTGATCGATAATAGTGTTCACAATCGCTATGTCGTATGTACTCCCGATATGTGTACCAAATTCCCGATAGGTGTAACTACCAAATCAACAGTTAAAAGGATTTTGAGCCGATAGCTGTTACAGCCTTGGCAAGATCGATGGAGACAGCGATCTGTTAGCTTATTCACCGCCCAAATAGCTATGTGGAATTCTCTCATGTAGAGATTAAACGTTATGGCTGTTACGGCCTTTGCAAGATCGATAGAGACAGCGATCTGTCAGCGTATTCACCGCCCAAATAGCTATGTGGAATTCTCTCATGTAGAGATTAAACGTTACGGCCTTGGCAAGATCGATGGAGACAGCGTTTATTATACTTTTAATGAAGGACACTGTCTCAAGCCCCAGTCCCCATCACGGATGGGGCTCAGCGGTTTACCCGAGCCTGACGGCGAAGGGGCAAGGTACACGCTGGCCCGTCCAGTGTAGCGCGTATGCGGCCCCAGACATCGAATGGCATTAAACGTTCATAAAACATTAAACGTTCATTAAAGGATTACGAAACGAAAAACATATGAAATTACGTTCACACCGTCACGTCAAACACTGCCGTGAACACATACATCGTCACAATGGACGTTATGCGAACGTGAATGTTATGCGGGAGTCCAAACCTGAGAATACTGGAGACCAAAGCTGAAATTGGGAAAACTAAATAGCCTATTTTACTCCTGGAGATCCCAGGATTACCCACACAAAATATTGTTTCGATAGATTGAGCCATTTTTGCGGTACCTTCGAACATACGGACAGACATTTGGTGAATTATAGTAAGATGAGACACGCCGACTTTGGTTGTATGAATTCCACGGGTGAGATGTTTTTCTTGAGTTCCTTGGCGAGAGCTGATTTGTTGGTTTTCCTTGGTATGTCATCTGCAGTGGCTAGGGACCTTGGAGATGAACCCAAGGGATGCTTCAGAACCTCTCACATGTCAAGCTGTCTTGCCTGTGCCTTCACTAGCTCTTAGGAGGGAATTTCAGGATTCCAGATCCCTTGGTGAAGTGAGACCAGAATGTGGATCCTCACCATTCTTGTGAATAATGCAAATCGTTTCTGTGCTGTCCATTTTTGAATTGACCTAAAATAAATAAAATGGCATTAGAAATAATCACAGCAATTTCTGAAGTGTCAAGAAACAATAAGGAAGTCAGTAATCCTGCAAGGAAAATACTAAAATACTCATATATATATATATATATATGTATATATATATATATATATATGTATATATATATATATATATATATATATATATATATATATATATATATACTGGTGAGAAATGTACATTTTATTACCTCCGCCACCAAAGGTGGATGGAAGTTAAGTTTTCACCCCTGTCTGTCCGTTTGTCTGTCCGTTTGTCTGTCCGTTTGTCCGTGAACAAAATATCTCAAAAAGTTGTGGACGGATTCGGACGAAATTTAGCAGAGATGTAGTGTATGTGACAATGACGAAATTATTAGATTTTGGTAAAGATCTGGATTCGGATCCGGCTACTAAAATCTTTTAAGTGATTCTTCACCATTGGGGGGATAGGGCCAAAAACGATACATAGCAGGATATCTCAAAAAGTTGTGGACGGATTTGGACGAAACTTGGTGGACTGGTTGGGTGTCTGACAAGGACAAAGAGATTCGATTTTGGTGAAGAACTGAATATGGATTCGCATATGAGAATTATTGAAATTATTCTTCACCATTGAGTGATATGGCCAACCAGGCAGAGGTATTCTCTCTACTGAGTGCCGTTCTAGTTTTTAGTGTTGTAGAAATAAAATAAAAAATAGCATTTGGAGGTACCAGCAGGCTGAAAGCTTTCATTTGGTACCTTATTTATATGTATATTTATATTCAGTCATCACATATATGACCAGAATCTTTGGAGTGTAAATGACTTACGAGGACGTCACTTCCACAGCCTGGACGTTTGTACTAGACATTGAACTGATGGAGGTTTCTTTGAACAACAAATTTTGAAATGAAAGCGACTCATTTGAAACTGCTACCAGGTATAAATGGTATCCTGACACACAGAGCTATCAAATTATACCAATGAACCTTGTACCTTGTCCACCCAGTTGGTACCGATAGACCCCTCCACCTGACGGACTACCATGGGATGTGCAGCCACAGCCGATCCATGTGACAGTTCGCATGGTGCCACCCTCACTCCTGAAGCTGCAATGCAAGTTGTCCGTTATTTATGATCCTAGCTCGAAGGCCAGTCTGGGATCTGGCGAGCTCGAAGGCCAGCCTGGGATCTGGCGAGCCCGAAGGCCAGCCTGGGATCTGGCGAGCCCGAAGGCCAGCCTGGGATCTGGCGAGCCCGAAGGCCAGCCTGGGATCTGGCGAGCCCGAAGGCCAGCCTGGGATCTGGCGAGCCCGAAGGCCAGCCTGGGATCTGGCGAGCCCGAAGGCCAGCCTGGGATCTGGCGAGCCCGATGGCCAGCCTGGGATCTGGCGAGCCCGAAGGCCAGCCTGGGATCTGGCGAGCCCGAAGGCCAGCCTGGGATCTGGCGAGCCCGAAGGCCAGCCTGGGATCTGGCGGGCCCGAAGGCCAGCCTGGGATCTGGCGGGCCCGAAGGCCAGCCTGGGATCTGGCGGGCCCGAAGGCCAGCCTGGGATCTGGCGGGCCCGAAGGCCAGCCTGGGATCTGGCGGGCCCGAAGGCCAGCCTGGGATCTGGCGGGCCCGAAGGCCAGCCTGGGATCTGGCGGGCCCGAAGGCCAGCCTGGGATCTGGCGGGCCCGAAGGCCAGCCTGGGATCTGGCGGGCCCGAAGGCCAGCCTGGGATCTGGCGGGCCCGAAGGCCAGCCTGGGATCTGGCGGGCCCGAAGGCCAGCCTGGGATCTGGCGGGCCCGAAGGCCAGCCTGGGATCTGGCGGGCCCGAAGGCCAGCCTGGGATCTGGCGGGCCCGAAGGCCAGCCTGGGATCTGGCGGGCCCGAAGGCCAGCCTGGGATCTGGCGGGCCCGAAGGCCAGCCTGGGATCTGGCGGGCCCGAAGGCCAGCCTGGGATCTGGCGGGCCCGAAGGCCAGCCTGGGATCTGGCGGGCCCGAAGGCCAGCCTGGGATCTGGCGGGCCCGAAGGCCAGCCTGGGATGTGGCGGGCCCGAAGGCCAGCCTGGGATGTGGCGGGCCCGAAGGCCAGCCTGGGATGTGGCGGGCCCGAAGGCCAGCCTGGGATGTGGCGGGCCCGAAGGCCAGCCTGGGATCTGGCGAGCCCGAAGGCCAGCCTGGGATCTGGCGAGCCCGAAGGCCAGCCTGGGATCTGGCGAGCCCGAAGGCCAGCCTGGGATGTGGCGAGCCCGAAGGCCAGCCTGGGATCTGGCGAGCCCGAAGGCCAGCCTGGGATCTGGCGAGCCCGAAGGCCAGCCTGGGATCTGGCGAGCCCGAAGGCCAGCCTGGGATCTGGCGAGCCCGAAGGCCAGCCTGGGATCTGGCGAGCCCGAAGGCCAGCCTGGGATCTGGCGAGCCCGAAGGCCAGCCTGGGATCTGGCGAGCCCGAAGGCCAGCCTGGGATCTGGCGAGCCCGAAGGCCAGCCTGGGATCTGGCGAGCCCGAAGGCCAGCCTGGGATCTGGCGAGCCCGAAGGCCAGCCTGGGATCTGGCGAGCCCGAAGGCCAGCCTGGGATCTGGCGAGCCCGAAGGCCAGCCTGGGATCTGGCGAGCCCGAAGGCCAGCCTGGGATCTGGCGAGCCCGAAGGCCAGCCTGGGATCTGGCGAGCCCGAAGGCCAGCCTGGGATCTGGCGAGCCCGAAGGCCAGCCTGGGATCTGGCGAGCCCGAAGGCCAGCCTGGGATCTGGCGAGCCCGAAGGCCAGCCTGGCATCTGGCGAGCCCGAAGGCCAGCCTGGGATCTGGCGAGCCCGAAGGCCAGCCTGGGATCTGGCGAGCCCGAAGGCCAGCCTGGGATCTGGCGAGCCCGAAGGCCAGCCTGGGATCTGGCGAGCCCGAAGGCCAGCCTGGGATCTGGCGAGCCCGAAGGCCAGCCTGGGATCTGGCGAGCCCGAAGGCCAGCCTGGGATCTGGCGAGCCCGAAGGCCAGCCTGGGATCTGGCGAGCCCGAAGGCCAGCCTGGGATCTGGCGAGCCCGAAGGCCAGCCTGGGATCTGGCGAGCCCGAAGGCCAGCCTGGGATGTGGCGAGCCCGAAGGCCAGCCTGGGATGTGGCGAGCCCGAAGGCCAGCCTGGGATCTGGCGAGCCCGAAGGCCAGCCTGGGATCTGGCGAGCCCGAAGGCCAGCCTGGGATCTGGCGAGCCCGAAGGCCAGCCTGGGATCTGGCGAGCCCGAAGGCCAGCCTGGGATCTGGCGAGCCCGAAGGCCAGCCTGGGATATGGCAAGCCCGAAGGCCAGCCTGGGATCTGGCGAGCCCGAAGGCCAGCCTGGGATCTGGCGAGCCCGAAGGCCAGCCTGGGATCTGGCGAGCCCGAAGGCCAGCCTGGGATCTGGCGAGCCCGAAGGCCAGCCTGGGATCTGGCGAGCCCGAAGGCCAGCCTGGGATCTGGCGAGCCCGAAGGCCAGCCTGGGATCTGGCGAGCCCGAAGGCCAGCCTGGGATCTGGCGAGCCCGAAGGCCAGCCTGGGATCTGGCGAGCCCGAAGGCCAGCCTGGGATCTGGCGAGCCCGAAGGCCAGCCTGGGATCTGGCGAGCCCGAAGGCCAGCCTGGGATCTGGCGAGCCCGAAGGCCAGCCTGGGATCTGGCGAGCCCGAAGGCCAGCCTGGGATCTGGCGAGCCCGAAGGCCAGCCTGGGATCTGGCGAGCCCGAAGGCCAGCCTGGGATCTGGCGAGCCCGAAGGCCAGCCTGGGATCTGGCGAGCCCGGCATCAAGCCATTCGGATAAAGCCATTCGGATACAGCCATTCGGATAAAGCCATTCGGATACAGCCATTCGGATAAAGCCATTCGGATAAAGCCATTCGGATAAAGCCATTCGGATAAAGCCATTCGGATAAAGCCATTCGGATAAAGCCATTCGGATAAAGCCATTCGGATAAAGCCATTCGGATAAAGCCATTCGGATAAAGCCATTCGGATAAAGCCATTCGGATAAAGCCATTCGGATAAAGCCATTAGGGTAAAACCATTCGGATATAGACATATGTATACAGACATTCGGATTCAGACATTCGGATTCAGACATTCGGATGCAGACATTCGGATGCAGACATTCGGATGCAGGCATTCGGATGCAGGCATTCGGATGCAGGCATTCGGATGCAGGCATTCGGATGCAGGCATTCGGATGCAGGGATTCGGATGCAGACATTCGGATACGGCCTCAATACGGCTTTGCTCAAATGAGTTTATCAAGCCACTTGGACATTTTCAGCCCCCACCTACCTTCTCTTATCAACAGCCCTGCAATTCCTATATCATTACACACACAGCTGCAGTTAGCTGGTCATTGTGACATTTAAACAAGCCAACACGAATTGCTTACCACGTACAATTGACTGAACCTGCACCACACTATTTACCTTCACGACATTTCCAATCAACTTTTAATCTGTAACACGTCACGAAATTCCTGAACAGCTCTTTTCCATGTCACTAAATTGCTGTACAGCTCTTTTCCATGTCACTAAATTGCTGTACAGCTCTTTTCCATGTCACTAAATTCCTGTACAGCTCTTTTCCATGTCATGAAATTCCTGTGCAGCTCTTTTTCCATATCACTAAATTCCTGTGCAGCTCTTTTCCATATCACTAAATTCCTGTGCAGCTCTTTTCCATGTCATGAAATTCCTGTGCAGCTCTTTTTCCATGTCACTAAATTGCTGTGCAGCTCTTTTCCATGTCACTAAATTCCTGTGCAGCTCTTTTCCATGTCATGAAATTCCTGTGCAGCTCTTTTTCCATGTCACTAAATTGCTGTGCAGCTCTTTTCCATGTCACTAAATTGCTGTGCAGCTCTTTTTCCATATCACTAAATTCCTGTGCAGCTCTTTTCCATATCACTAAATTCCTGTGCAGCTCTTTTCCATGTCATGAAATTCCTGTGCAGCTCTTTTTCCATGTCACTAAATTGCTGTGCAGCTCTTTTCCATGTCACTAAATTCCTGTGCAGCTCTTTTCCATATCACTAAATTCCTGTGCAGCTCTTTTCCATGTCATGAAATTCCTGTGCAGCTCTTTTCCATGTCATGAAATTCCTGTGCAGCTCTTTTTCCATGTCACTAAATTGCTGTGCAGCTCTTTTCCATGTCACTAAATTCCTGTGCAGCTCTTTTCCATGTCACTAAATTCCTGTGCAGCTCTTTTCCATGTCATGAAATTCCTGTGCAGCTCTTTTTCCATGTCACTAAATTGCTGTGCAGCTCTTTTCCATGTCACTAAATTCCTGTGCAGCTCTTTTTCCATGTCACTAAATTGCTGTGCAGCTCTTTTCCATGTCACTAAATTGCTGTGCAGCTCTTTTCCATGTCATGAAATTCCTGTCACATGCTCCACAACCTCCTCTTGCATCATGTATGTTTGAACCTCAGGTTGGAGCATCATTGAGCTAGGGGTTCATAACAGGTCAACCTTTATTTGTTTTTTGAGTAGTTTTTGTTCCATATGTTAAGTGAGTAAACCACACCAACTAATCATTTGTAATTCGTCTCCAATACGGTAATCCCCCGCACATCCCCTTCCCTTCGCTCCCAGAGGGAACTTCCACGGTTGGGATTTCACTGCGCTTTTCACTCCATCTCCGGGTTGGCTCTGTTTGCTCCTTCAGTTGCCCAATATGTCTGGAGAGAGACCTTCAAGTGAGGAAGTGGTGGTTGTATGTAGTGAGTGGAGACAGTGGTGTGTGTGTGTGTAGCGAATGAAGACAGTGGTGGATGTTTTTATGCCTCCGCCCCCGAAAGTGGCTGGAGGCATTATGTTTTCGGGTTGTCCTTCCGGCCCATACGTCCTTCCGTATGGGACTAAACCTCGTTTTTCTCAGCAACCACATGTCCAATTGAGACAAAACTTTCAGGGTATCAGTGACAACTATGCAGAATGGTTTTATGATAATTGTTACATCATAGGTCACGTCGTATGGCAGCCATCTTTGATTAACCGCAAATAATAAAAAAATTATTTCTCGAAAACCGCTAAATGGAAAAATTTGAAACTTCGCACATTGTCGAGTAATCCCAATGGGGAACAAAAGCATGATAATGATGACATCATAGGCGAAGTGGTGTACCAGCCAAAAATGTTTTAATCGAATTCCTTATCCTAAAAATCTGAAATTGTATGCACATGATATATGACCCATTTGTATTGAAATATTAAACTTATGACATCATAGGTCACATGGTTTGGCAGCCATATTGGATTTAACCTAAAGCCATAAAAAAACATCTTATCCCAAACCACCAAATCGATTGGCTCGAAACTTTGTGTGTCATTGACTAGGCATGGTGATTAAAAGATGATCACGAAAACATCATTGGTCACATGGTGTCGCACCCATATTGGATTGAAGGAAAATATTAAATAATTATATCTCTGAAACGGCTTACCCTATTGATGCGAAATTTTACAAATATCATCTAATACCACTGTTGTATATAATAGTTTTGAAAATGATGTCGTAGGTCACGTGGTTTGGCAGCCATCTTGGATAGAAAATGAACCTTATCCGTTCAACACGAAACTTCACAAACGTGATCCCCTACCCATACATATGCAGAATTTACATTTTAAGGTCATATGTCATGGGTTGCAGCAGCCATATTAGCTTGAAAGCCAATAATTTAAAAATAAAATCCCTTCTCTGAAACCACTTCACCGATCGATGTGAAACCTGTCATGGCTGGTGAAAATGTGATACTTGAAAACAGCTGAAGAGATTTAAATCAGACTTGTTTATTTTTAGGATGGTGAACGAGGGCATCTACCCGTTGTGGGACTATGCGGAGGCATATTGGCGACACAGTCGCATGTGTCTAGTTTTTTTATTTATTTTTTTTACGGGATTTTGCCCGCCACAAAGCTTGCAAGGCCACTCGAGGTGGGGGCTACACAAAAGAAAGCAAAAGCACAAAATAAACTGCCAAAATAAAGACTCTCTGCTCACCTTCACTCTTTCATTCCTCTTTACTCCCACCTCTGGAACAACTCCCTCACTCTCTTCAATCCCACTCCTCCCTCCAGTGATTGAAGGCAGTGGTGGGTGTTTCGTGAGTGGAGGCAGTGGTGGGTTTGTAGTGAGTGAAAGCAGTGGTGGGTGTGTAGTGAGTGGAGGCAGTGGTGGGTGTTGAGGCAGTGGTTGATGTATGTCGTGAGTGGAGGGAGTGGTGGATGTGTATCGTAAGTGGAGGCAGTGGTGGGTGTGTAGCGAGTGGAGGCAGTGGTGGGTGTGTAGCGAGTAGAGGCAGTGGTGTGTGTAGTGAGTGGAGGCAGTGGTGTGTGTAGTGATTGGAGGCAGTCATTTATGTGTCATGAGTGGAGGCAGTGGTTTGTGTGTCGTGAGTGGAGGCAGTGGTTTGTGTGTAGTGAGTGGAGGCAGTGGTGGGTGTGTAGTGAGTGGAGGCAGTGGTGGGTGTGTAGTGAGTGGAGGCAGTGGTGGGTGTGTAGTGAGTGGAGGCAGTGGTGTATGTGTATCATGAGTGGAGGCAGTGGTGGGTGTGTAGCGAGCGGAGGTATTGGTGTATGTGTAGCGAGCGGAGGTATTGGTGTATGTGTAGCGAGCGGAGGTATTGGTGTATGTGTAGCGGGTGGAGGCAGTCATTTATGTGTAGTAAGTGGAGGCAGTGGTTTGTGTGTAATGAGTGGAGGCAGTGGTTTGTTGGTAGTGAGTTGAGGCAGTGGTGTGTGTAGTGAGTGGAGGCAGTGATTTGTGTGTAGTGAGTGGAGGCAGTGATTTATGTGTAGCGAGTGGAGGCAGTGGTTTGTGTGCAGTGAGTTGAGGCATTGGTGGATGTGTATCGTGAGTAGAGGCCGTGGTGTGTGTAGTGAGTGGAGGGAGTGATGTATGTGTACTGAGTGGAGTCATTGGTGTGTGTGTAGCGAGTGGAGGCAGTGGCTGAGTGATGGTGATCACAGGTGTCAGGAGACGTGACAGACAAGTTGTGGTAAACACCGTCACCACGGAGACCCTACGGTTCATCACTGCTCAGCACTCACCTCCTCCCTCCCTCTCTCCAACCGCCACACATGTCGTCATTGTCAGTCAAACAATCTTTTTCTTGTTGCTACCTGTAACCATTTATTTTTTACATTTTATATTAAAGTCAACAAGCAAAACAGATTAATGTTCAGTACGGATCGCCATTTTAATAAACATTCACAGTATCACAGTAATAGTTAAGAGTTTAAAGTAATGTAGAGAATATTGTTGCGGATCTCGGTTTACGGTGCTCCCCTTACCGAGGGGGGTTTAATCCCCTCGTCTATTAAGCTGGCCATCCAAGTCCTAGAAGATACCGCGCTCCTTCCGGTCGGAAGCAGGGCGATACTTCTGCCCGAGCCACGGACAAGATGGAATGTTGCCGAGCGGGTTGGCAATCCGAAGCTCGAGCCGTTAGCGGCAGTCTAAACCCGATTATAGCGGTTCCTATATCGTGCCACCGATATTCAATTGGGGACAGGACGCAAGCGATCGGATGAGAGGAACCAAAATAAAGCAAGAACAAATATAATTTATTAATTATTTACAAGAAACCCGAAGAGGAAATGAAAGAAGGGTATCTACAACAAGAAGAAGAAGAAGTGACACAGGGCAGCCTTAAACAGTCTTATATTATCACACGCCCAGGACAGTACAAACACACTTACACGAATGGGGAATAGCAGGTAGAAGGAGAAGGGTCAAGCAGATGGTTCCAGGCTCCGGGTCCGCCGCGAAGAATGGCAGGCAGCTTCACGTGTCGTTGGCGCGCGACCAGACCTTATAAGTATGCGGGGGACTGGGATGCCGCGTACGTAATCTTCGGGCCAACTCTCTCTCGCCCAGCGTTCGTCTTAAGAGGGTACCCTCGCGCAGGTCGCTCAAACAACGTGACAATCAATCGAGCGCTCCCCGCGCAGTTCGTTCACAATCAGCATCCCCCGGCGCAGTCCGTTATCACAGGACTCCCCTCGCGCATCTCCATGAGAGGGCTTGGCGCTTGCGCTTTTATAACCCGCTTAGAAATCAAGCCGCGCTTCATCGAGCCACGCCTATTAACGAGCTCACCTCAGCCCTGGTTGGCTGGTGGGGGCTTACCGGGCACCCCCTGGTGGTGAGTTGACGTGGCCACACCTCGTTCTTGCCGCCCCGCCCCCTTCTTCTCCAAGCCTGACCTCGTGTTCAATGGCGGCTGAGCCAGGCAGCGAACGCTACTGGCAAGCCAAGGAACACAATTTGGAGGAAGGCTACGCCGCAATATGAATTGACAAGGGGGCCTACTCTTATTTAATTAATACAACGCAGATTCAACTATTGGGAACAGATCCTTACCTGAAACACATACTAATGAAATAACTAAAGGAGAAGCCTATGGTGTGCTACGTGTTGCTCGTGGCCTAACTAGGGTGCGACCTTTGACTCCACAAAAAAAGGGAATATTTACAGGGGATTATTTATAAGGGAATATTACAGATATTTACAAAGTGGAGGGTTCTAAAAACGACAACAATATTATCATAAATTTTGGTGTCTTATTTAAGTGTAGTTGTTACATCGTAGAGTTAAGCTTTTGTAACGTAGAAACCTATCTCCACTTATATAATGGGTGTATATGGGAAAATTGGTTTTGATTTTCAGAAATTCACCTTACAGAAGGAATTTGCAGAACATAACTCTTCCGTAAAGCGAGGGATTGCTGTACGTGACTTTCGGAATGATGTATTAATGGTAAAGGAGGCATTTTGCACACATGTTGTGTTTGTTGTCACACTGATTCAGTTTGGCTCTCAAGGTACTTTGAAAGCTCTTACACGAGCCTCAATCTTGTATACAAAAAAAAAAAAATGTATCCTTTGTATAAGGGCGGCACTATAAGGAGCATCGATTGTAACTCCGGATTTTTGTGTGAACCAGTGGTCATTAACCCCAAAACAGCACATCATGCACCTCCCAGTTGGTTGCATTGTGTTTGACCTTAGCAATGGCAGCATCATGACATGTCATCAAATCCACAATATGCTGAATTGCATTTGGCACACTGATACCAGCTGTGGCTGGATCTTTATGTAACGGTCTAGGTCTCTCGGATAACATGAAGTACGTATGCATTCATATTGTAAGTCTATCTACAGACCCTGCTGCCACTACTTTACCAGGAAGACGATTTCAAAATATTGACAACTCTTCAGTTTGTGAAATACCCATGCCTGAAAGTTTTTTTAAAGGATTTTAAGCACTCCTTGCCGAGTTAAATGTTCACCTGCATTGATTTTGCTCTCTAGTTTTTATTGTCTTAAACATCTGTATCATTCACTCATAACCACCTCCTTTCTAATGTATGAAGTGCAATCTCCAAAAGGCGCTCCTCACAGCTTCGTCTGGCTAATTCCGGAATCGATCTAGTTACTCCTCGTTGCACCCTCTCAAAAGTAGCTATGTCCTTACTCTGGCACAGTGACCATAACTGAGCACGATATCATGAATGAGGCCACACTGAATTCCTGTACAGTGTTACCACTTCCTCTTTTGATCTATAAATGATCCCGTCCTGAATAGAGGCTAAATCTGATTAGCTTTTCCAATTAATGCCTGGCACTGCACTGACCTACAATCTACGACCACCCACGGGGTCCTACGTCCACCCACATTTACACTTTACCACATTATTTTCACACTTGGAAAGTCTGTTGCCAATCTTTGCTTTAACTTCAATGACTGACTCCCCTCCCTCCCCTCCCAAACCCCACTCCTACACGCACACACAAATACACATATATACACACACACACACACACACATACTGTATATATTATTATAGTCATGGCAGTTGCCCATGAGCCTGGTGTTGGCTTAGCGGTTAGGGTGCCGGCTTGGGATTCTAGGATCCTGGGTTCGAATCCCGGTCGATCGCTGAAGTAATGCCAGGAGGGTTGACTCAGCCTGTCATCCTTCTGAGGTCGGTAAATTGAGTACCAGTTCACTGGTAATTCCCTGTGTCTGCAAGAGGCGACTAATAGGGTTGGCGGCAGGAAGGGCATCCGGCTGTAAAACATTGCTTCAAAAAAGGGGACCATGGTCCCCAAAAAAGGCCAACCCCTGCTCTGCGGGGAAAAATGGCCTCTAAAGGTGGTTCTTCTTCTTTCTTCAGTTACCCATTCTGAGTCCGATGATTTGTCTCAATATGACTCTAGCAGTCAACCCATTTGAAGACCTCCAGCTGGATCACATGTCCAACAGTCACGATACCATACTTATTGGGGCACTGAATCGGTCGAGCGCTTCGCTAATTATGTTCACACACCTCGTTCTATCAACTAGGCTGAGTGAGCTGGATATGAGTAGCACTGTCTTCATATGCGGCTTTAACTGCACTGCCAATTTCCCTTCAACGGCTTTCCTTAATTACAAGAGGGACCATGACGACCATTAATTCACCCCGAGACCAGGTACTGGATGTCTGTTGAAGCAATAAACAATGGTCGTGGGGAAGGGAACATTAGGAGAAGTAATAAGAATTAAAATGACAATAAAAACCCCTTGTCCACCCACACATACGTGCCTAGCACATGTGTGGTAGTGGACAAGGGGTGTTTATTGTGTTCAGTACGGTAGCTCCCGGGTATCTTCGCCGTTTTGCCTGGGGTATGCGCTTTTATAATCCCTGCACCCACCTTTTGCCATGATGTACTGCGCATCTCTCCACGTACTCACGATTGGGCTGAAGCCCAGTTTGGGGCCTTTCCCCGACTTGCACTTGATGATCCTGGTGCTGTGGGATCGGTTGTGATGGTGTAGCTGGCATTTCCCACCTAAAGTACGGGTTGAAGGCCAACCCAAATGCTACAAAGGTCATAAAAGACAGATTAATAGAGGAAATTACATTAAATAAAGGTTCAAAGGGATGGCGATTTCTAGACACACACATTAGGGAAGGGTGTACATCGTCCGTCTAGACATAAAACAACACACAGCTAATATCACGATTAAATCGTCTCACGCTTGCTCAAAGTGATTCATTAAGGAACTACCTAAACTGTACAAAATATATTTAAATATACAAACTTCTTACAACTATATAAACTGACTACCCTCACTGGTTTGCCAATGGGGAGGGTGGCTGTGACGCCCTGCAGGACTAAAAACAACACCTGTTAAAGGGCGGATGATGGCCGAAATAAGTCACTGTATAGATGTTTATCCTCGTCACCATGTAATTTATCTGGGATGTATTCAGTTACCAAGTTTCTTGTAGTGCACTTGCCAAGTAGCTTAAGCACTCAAGCAAGCACTCCATTCAAAACCGTTGCTAAGGAACAGCCAGCTTGGCATGCGCGAGCTATCTGCTTAGTAAATGAACACACCCCTGGATATCTCAACAGTATACACAATACAGTATACATACAAAATGCCGTCAAAAGGACAGTTTTTTTAAATTAAAGATTTCAAATATTAATCACAAGTATCGTAGATCCCAGTAAAGTGCCACTCTATCCCATGGAGGTATGAATTAAGACGACAGTGCAGAATGAGGGATGACAGCCTTGCTTACAGAAATACACCTCGTTATAAGAATCGCTGATTTCTTAAAATTTTCACATTTCACTCCAGGTTTATCAGGTGATTTACTCCACAAGATCCGATCGTCAAAGCCAGATTTCAATTATATACTTTAATTATTCCGTGAGAGGTCATCGTAGTTCCAAGGGAAGGCATTTTTGAGCAGGCAGAAAAAAATGGCAGCTAAAGAACCCAGTGATGTGACAGAGGGCCGACCAAGATGGTGTACCTCCATATCGGTAATGCTAGTTTTGTTTTTTTGACGCGTTATATTCAAAGGCGATGTTTAAATTTACCCAAACACCCAGTTTTCATTTATGCACTGAAGTCCCCTTCGTACCTACCCCCTTGGATTCCCCTTGAAGTCCCCTTCGTACCCCCTTGGAGTCCCCTTAGTACCCATTTGGAGTCCCCTTAGTGCCCCCTTGGAGTCCCCTTAGTGCCCCCTTGGAGTCCCCTTAGTGCCCCCTTGGAGTCCCCTTAGTGCCCCCTTGGAGTCCCCTTAGTGCCCCCTTGGAGTCCCCTTAGTGCCCCCTTGGAGTCCCCTTAGTGCCCCCTTGGAGTCCCCTTAGTGCCCCCTTGGAGTCCCCTTTGTATGTATGCATGCAATGCAAAGTTTCAGGCTGTTTGACTTCATGGTTTTGTAGTTATGGGACACAAACACACACACACACACACACACACACAAACACACATATTATATATATACTAGCATATAAGACCTGTCGCTTCGCTGACGGGAACACCAATCTTTGCATAATAGAAAAAAAAATGATTGTTGTTGTTTGGTATTGATAAAGACATTAAATGAAAGAAATGGGGAAAAATAAAATTAGGACATGTAAAGTGAGAGTTCTAAAGGAATATTCATCAGTCTTTTTAGATGCTGAATTGCAAATAATATACAGCAACACACTACAAGCAGGAAATCAAAATGCTGAGCTGAGGAAATCAAAATGAAAGAAATTCTCCCCCTCCCCCTCCCTCCCTTCTTTCTTTTGAATAAATTGTCTCGGGTACGTATATATATAGATAAGTATGATTTGTATAATTTTGATTCGTGGAAATTTGGAATCAATGTGGTGGATATAAAACATATTTGTAGGGAGAGGGATAACTGGTTATGTTTACTTCCTGAGAGTGGTTTCATTGAAATCCGATCTCAAGTTAACAAAGAAGGATTCCTGGGAGATCCTGCTCTCTGTGCAGGGATAACCAACCAGTGTTGGCATTTGCAGTTTTGACACGGGTGTCCAATGTCCATGTACCCTTTCAAAATAAAAATGGGTTTTTTTTGGATCACAAACATTGCCGGAAGTTACCCAAATCCACCGTAGATGGATTTATTGAAATCCGTTGATCCGTTCTCAAGTTATAACACGACAGACAGACAGACAGACAGACAGACATGGCTCCTTTTATAATATGGATATAGATATTTTTTTAAATACATTCCAAGGCAAAATTTTCCAAATTTAATTGCTTTGCATTGGAGTATTTGCCCTTCGAATGGAAGATTACAACCTTGTGTGCTTTCTTTTTTCTCTACAGGTGGCCGTGATGTCTTTAACCGTGTTCCCCATCCGCCTTATCCTGGCTATCTTCATGATGCTGTTGGCCTGGCCCTTTGCCTTCCTCCCATACTTTTGGCGAAACAAAGACAACGCATTCATGCCGTTCCCATGGTGGCTCAAGTAAGGGCTGATAGTTTGGATATGACGGGAAGTAGAACGAAAATAAAAGTAATATCGTAGAGCTGGCACTACTATTCATAAAGGGATGATGACTCCAAACTACCACTATATGGGATTTATTTTTTATTTTTTTGGAATACAGAATCGAGGCTCATGTAAGAGCTAACAAATTGAACATGAAAACATGCACAGACACATAAAACATGCAATGAAGGGAGCGGGAGACAAGAGGGGGAGAGAGGGAGAACACAAGCACAACAACAGTAGAGAACAGGGACGTCGGTAGATCTGTGGAAGGGGGAGGGCTGGGGACGATGGAAGCAGTACATGGTATAAAGCAAATGAACACTTCTAGGAATTTCAGGAAATAAGTTGGGGATTTAAAGAGGCGTTATTGATTGATAAAGAGGCGTTATTGATTTAAATAGGTGGGTTATTGATTACTCCAAACTACCACTATATGGGTTATTGATAGGTCCAAACTACCACTATATGGGTTATTGATAGGTCCAAACTACCACTATATGGGTTTAAAAGAGAGGAAAAAAATTTGGAATACAGAATCGAGGCTCGTGTAAGAGCTAACACAATAAACATGAAAACATGCACAGACACATAAAGCATACAATGAAGGGAGCAGGAGACAAGAGGGGGAGAGAGAAGGAAGCACACAAGCACAACAACAGTAGAGAACAGGGACGTCGGTAGATCTATGGAAGGAGGTGGGCTGGGGGAGGGACATGGCATAAAGCAAATGAACACTACAAGTAATTTCAGGAAAGAAGTTGGGGATTGAAACAGGTGGATTTGGGGTGTTTTAACAGGGGTATAAAAGGTCTAGGTTTTGATCACAGACAAGGAAAAGATCAAGATCACAGACAGAGCTGGGGGAGAAAGGCCGGAGAGGAGTCGGTAGAAAACAGAAAGACCACCATCCTGCCTGCGGTGAGAGAGAGAGAAAGGCCCTCAGAATCTGCTTCATCACAGGAGATTCCAATGATTCTGAACGCTTTGGTTTCAACCGTGTGAAGTTGAGCCAGGTGTGAGGCAGGAGCACCGGCCCAGAGGGGAGTTTCTGTCTTCTAACGACTTCTCTACGGCCTTGCTTCCCCAGCTCTGTCTGTGCTCTGTCCCCCAAATATTTCTGCAGGATGCACAAGATCTGCCTGCAACCCTCTTCTGGTTAAACTGCCAAAATCAAGACTCTCTGCTCACCTTCACTCCCTCATTCCTCTTTTCTCCCGCCTCTGGAACAAACTCCCCCTTGTGGAATCAAACTGAGACCTCTCATAATAATCTCTCTTACTCAGACCTCATACTCTCTTCAATCCCTCTCCTCCCTCCAGGTCTTCAAAACAGCTGTTCACCATCATCTCTTATCTTCTCCCATCCAAAACCTTGATCTTTTCTACCCCTGTTAAAACACCCCAAATCCGCATCTATCAATCCCCAACTTCTTTCCTGAAATTCCTAGTAGTGAAATTCTTAGTAGTGTTCATTTGCTTTTTTCCATGTATCCCTCCCTCCTCCCCAGCCCTCCCTCTTCCACAGATCTACCGACGTCCCTGTTCTCTACTGTTGTTGTGCTTGTGTGCTCCCTCACCCACCCCCTCTTGTCTCCCGCTCCCTTCATTGTATGTTTTATGTGTCTGTGCATGTTTTAATGTTCAATGTGTTAGCTCTTACACGAGCCTCGATTCTGTATACAAAAAAAAAAAAAAAAAACTTCGTAAGTGGTGAGGACTCAGGTGTGCCAAGGAAGGACTTTGCGCGATGGAGGATGCCCACTGCCCAGTCGGCAACTGGCTTTGGAGGCCAGATTTAAAATGTGGTTTTCCCAGGAAAGATCATGGCAGATAGTGAGACCCAAAAGCTTGAGTGACAGAACTTCTTGGAGAGGATTGTTGAGAAAGTAGATGGGAGGGTTTCCAGACGGTCTTTACGGAGAGACAAAGTGAGAGTGTGAGATTTGTCAGGATTGAAAGACATGTTCCACTTGTTTGACCAGTTTGTGACTATGTCCAGGTCTGCAGAGAGTGAGGAGGCTGCTGCCTGCCAATCTGAGGGTGGAGATATGGACCGGCAGAGAGTGGAGTCATCAGCAAAGAGATTGAGAGGATTTCCAGAGAGTCAGAGAGCTCATTGATGAAGAAGATTACTCCAAACTTTGGGTTATTTGGCTAATTGATTACTTTGAGTTTGGGTTGTTGATTTTTCCACACTACCACTATATGGATTATTGATTACTCCAAACTACCACCATATGGGTTATTGATTACTCCAAACTACCACCATATGGGTTATTGATTATTCCAAACTACCACCATATGGGTTATTGATTACTCCAAATTACCACTATATGGATTATTGATTACTCCAAACTACCACTATATGGGTTACTGATTGTTCCACACAACCACTATATGGGTTATTGATTTTTCCGAACTACCACTGCATGGGTTATTGATTGTTCCACATTACCACTATATGGGTTACTGATTGTTCCACACTACCACTATATGGGTTATTGATTGTTCCACGCTACCACTATATGGGTTATTGATTTTTCCAAACTACCACTATATGGGTTATTGATTGTTCCACACTACCAATATATGGGTTATTGCACTTTCCAAACTACCACTATATGGGTTATTGATTGTTCCAAACTACCACGTTATGGGTTATTGATTGTTCCAAACTACCACTATATGGTTATTGATTTTTCCAAACTACCACTTTATGGGTTATTGATTGTTCCACACTACCAATATATGGGTTATTGCACTTTCCAAACTACCACTATATGGGTTATTGATTGTTCCAAACTACCACGTTATGGATTATTGATTGTTCCAAACTACCACTATATGGTTATTGATTTTTCCAAACTACCACTTTATGGGTTATTGATTGTTCCAAACTACCACTATATGGGTGACTGATTGTTCCAAACTACCACTGCATGGGTTATTGATTATTCCAAACTACCACTATATGGGTTACTGATTGTTCCAAACTGCCACTTTATGGGTTATTGATTGTTCCAAACTACCACTATATGGGTTATTGATTGTTCCAAACTATCACTATATGGGTTATTGATTGTTCCAAACTACCACTATATGGGTTATTGATTTTTCCAAACTACCACTATATGGGTTATTGATTGTTCCAAACTACCACTATATGGGTTATTGATTGTTCCAAACTACCACTTTATGGGTTATTGATTGTTCCAAACTACCACTTTATGGGTTATTGATTGTTCCAAACTACCACTTTATGGGTTATTGATTGTTCCAAACTCCCACTTTATGGGTTATTGATTGTTCCAAACTACCACTATATACGCCCATTCCATGTTTGTTGTTGCAGCTTTGCTCAGTGCGTTCCATACTTTTCCACTTTTGATAAAAGTTTTTTGGTGAAGCCTACTGTGGTCAAACTTCAGTTATTTTGTTGTTGTCATTGCTTGATAAAGTCGTTTCATTTCTATGTTATTGTTTATTTAAATGCTGGTATTGTCCCAATACTTTATAATGGTGATCTTTTTTGTAGTGGACAAAGTCCCGACTGTATGTTTCAGGACTTATTCTAACTAGATACAGTTTGACAAAAGTTTTGTTGTATATTTTCACTTTCCATATATTCTGAAGTCCCCGATCCTGGTGATTTACCTTAGCACCTCTGTTTTACCCAACACCTCTTCCCCCATCAGGCTTCTCGATATCCCTTTGAAAATAATCATGCGGTCCCTGTGGTTTGTTGCTGGCTTCCACTGGATCTGCGTTAAGGGGTCACCTGCTCCCCCGCAGCGCGCGCCCATTCACACGATCGCTCCTCACTCAACCTACTTCGATGCCATCCCGGTCACCATGACGATGTCATCCATCGTGGCCAAGACTGAGAGCCAGCAGATCCCATTGTGGGGAAGTGAGTAAACAATATATTACACAATTTGAGGAAGAATGCTCTCCCAAGACGAATTATGCAGTTTTGTGGAATTTGATATGAAATTTGCATCGAACCCATAATAGTAGGGTGGCTTAGCAAAATTACCGTTACACGGTGGACAAAATCACCAAATTTGGCATGAACACTCCTAATGACCTATTAATCAATATTAGCCGAGGAGCCCTCGCGAATTTTTACGCGTATTCGTGTAAAACCAAAAAATCCAAAATGGCCGCCATCCAGTAATTAAAAACACATTTCCCGGGTTATATAAGTCATGGATAGCAAAAATTGGTATCAAAATATAAATTTTTAGGACACTGAATGTGTATTTTGATATTACAATATCACCAGTAAATTTAAAGGGACATTCAGTGATTTCATGTGAAGGGCGCCCTCAATGTTAGGGGGGGGGAAAGCTTTTGGCTTGAATACATTGCTTATAACTCCAGGTCATCAATTATTGCGAATGATAAGCTGTAAACATTGTACCCTGGAAATACAACATTATCATTAGGAGTGCAAAATATCGAGCCCAAGAATTGGGCGTGTCGCTTATTGGATGTCACGCCTACCATTACAATCAGTATCCACTATAAACCAATGAGAGGTTTAGATTAAGACACTTAAGTGTGTGCACAATGACAGCACCATCCAGTACAATGCAGTCATAGGTTGAAGGTGGCTCAGGCTGCTCGGGCTGCTCAATACATTTCAGTAGATCGGACTTTGTGTTTGGTAAATGCAGATTACCAAAGTCTGAGAGAGAAGGTGGAAAGGGTTGTATCTCATGGGCAAAGAATTCCTTCAGGTCACCCTCGCGACTTTGCATGGCAATGTACAACTGGCCAAAAAGTGCCACATTGTTCTGGAGCACTTTGATCTTCTTCCCCTGCTTTGTCGGGGCCTTGGGTTTAGGTCTCTTGAAGAGAGCCAGTGAGTTCTTCTTGATTGGGTCATGTATAGAGCAGCTGCGATCTTCAAGTACACTCTTGACATACTCCTGATACTGCTTTATGCCTGTGTCTTCCAATGTGCGTAGTGCGGATACTACAGATCCATGCAATTGCGACTGTCGAGTGTCACTAGCTCTTCAAAATCATCAAGGAAGGGGTTTCCCATTCTGTTGAAGGTTTCAGAAAGATTGTTTACTTCCTTCTGAAATGTTTTTTGTGATGCAAGGCCCTGTTCATGGTTCCGAAAATCTGGGTCATCATTGGGAAAGTATTCTTCCTCAAACTGTGTTTGCAATCTGGCCAACTCGGGACCTGTTAACATCCAGCGTCTAAATGCGACAGGGTTTCCTGTGAGTCCAATACAACCACCAGAGCCTTTGACTTTCGCGTTCTCCTGTTCATGAGCTTGGTCAAATGGGATAGTAGAGAATATTTTGCTGGTTTTAGAAAGGACCCAGTGGCATTGTTTCTCAAACTCTTCCTTGATAGGGTCAGGCAGAGACTTCATATCTCTTATGTGAACAGGCATCCATCTTGAATAGTTCACATGGTCCAGGGCAAAAAACAAAGGTGTCAGCTGCTCCAAGACATCTACATACAAAGGAAAGTTCTTTTCTCTGTGAGCCCTGATGAAGATGAGAATAAGGGTTTCGTGTCTCAGGATAAGGTCCCAGTACATAAAGGTGGGACTCTTCTTCAGCATGTCATTCCTCCAAGCTTCTGCAGATTGATTGTCTTTAGGTCTCTCGGAGAGCAGGAAAGCCTTTCTTTGAAGGTTATGGAGAGTAAGGAGGGTGATTTGATGGGCATGCCTGGTTCGTGTGAGATGTGACACCTTCAGAAATGAGTCGGCTATGCCAGTGAAAGCCACATCTGCCTCTGTAAGGGCGGTAGTCCAGCCAGAACTTTCCAGAATATCTCCAAGTGTGTTCCACAGTGCCATTTCTGTGTGTAAACCACCTAACATAACAACATGCACTTTTCCCCCATGAGTATCAGGCCATTTCCACTGTACAAACTTTGCCAGGGCAAATAGAGGCTGATCAAAGGTAGTGACTGGAATTTGTCCTGGGTTGAGATACTCAATCGCTTGTCTCTGGACATCCATGCCGTGCTTTATCATTGCGGCGGTGGAAGACTTTTCGTAGAACATAGGCAGTAGTGAACACACAGCTGGAGGGTCTTCTATGGGAGGTTGCTGCGAAGCATGATAGGCAGCCCAGACGATGGCATCTTCATTGGTGACATCCTCCTCTAACAGTGCTAGTGCATGTTCGACCCAACTATTTTCCTGGATATGTGCCTCATTTAAGCAGGTCTTGGTTGGCTCTGTGTTACTCTCAGGTACTTCAATTGCAGCGGTTGTTAAAGCTACAGCAGGGACAAAAGCATAACTGACCGGGAGAGACTGCTGTGTTGCACCAGAAGGGGGTATCATAGTAGGTGGTCTGCTCTCACCAGGATCAGTTTGTGTTGGAAACTGAAAGAGACTAATTCCAGTCCCATGAAAGGAGTCATGTGAAGTGGTTGAGCTAGGGTTATGGTCTAGGTTGTCTAGGGCACCAACAGTAAACAACCCTTTCCGGAGAAAAGCAGGGCATACAACGCCGTCTTCTTCAAATCGCTCACATACAGATGTGGCAATACAGTCCTCAAGGTCCATAACCCTGTCATATGAAATGCTGATACCCATCTGATACAATTGCTGGATGAGTTTCTTGCTTCTTGTCAGTCCATGAATATTGAGACCAATGTAAATGGGGAGAGGTGGCTCACGCTCCAGAGTATGTCTTGTTTCAACAGCTGATTCAGATGGAGTTTTCTTCTTTGTGTTGTAGAGAATGGTCTGTCCTATAGTGAGGCAAGCCTGTGATTCACATCTGTCTTGATCTTTCAAGTTAAGGCCATTAAGTATAAAGGAGACAAGTGATTTGAGCCTTGGGGGCATTGAATTTTCTTGACATTGTGTTGGGAAACAGCCAGTGAATTTGAAGCATTGATGGTTGAAAATGTCTTTGCGGATTATCGTTGCAGCTTTTGCTAGAATCTCAGCGTCTTCTGAGAAATCCCGTTTTTTCAAAGCTTCCTTCAACATATTTCGCATTCCTTCTTTGAAAACAATAACCGTGTTTCTACCATCGTTCTGTTCCTGTGCCTCTGGGAAGTGTTCCAGCAGTTGACGCTTCAGCCTAGTCTTGTTGACTTCTTTGTGGATACCCATGTCCTGAAGACGATTCACATAGAGTGAATGAATCTCTGAAAGCTTAAAGAGGAAAGTCCCAGAGTCTACAGCTATCTCAATGTAGCTTGTCAGCTCTACAAACACTCTAGACTCATTCACTTTTTCATTTACATTTGGTGATTCCCGACTCAACTTTCTGACGAGACTGCGGTAACGATTTCGCAGATGGGTCAGGCATTTTAAAAGATACTTTGCTTCCATCGCAATCAAATCTCCTCCAACAATTCGAGCAAGAAGCTGTGTGTCATGTAGCTCTGTGATCATACATCGTATATTGGTATCAGCATCATATGTTAAAACTTGAGAGAGCTCACCGTCCTCATGTCCTTTGTCACAGAAGATGCACTTTGCTGTGTTTATCGTTTGGCGCTTACTTGATCTCCTTTGAGACTCGACAGTGTTGGGGACACCCCTTTTCTTTGCTTGCGTCCTTGTCAACTTGGAATTGTTATATTTCAAATGGCAAGATTTATGCCAAGATGCATGGTGGGTTACAAAATCTGCAGCAGTAACATCACTGCCAAAGTAGATGTTAGTTGGAAGTGCATCAATGTCTCTGAACTGTTCTACATTTGTCAAAAATGATGTATAAGCATCTGTCATGTCACGACTTGCTGTAGGATTCTGCAAAGGGCATTTCAAAGGTTCAGATGTGTGTTGCTGACAAATGATACAACAATTCCAATCTAGATCCATCTTGTATACGGGCTCGTCTCTCTTGGCACGATGTCTGAATCCAATCCGTACCAGCAGTTTCCTTGGCTTTCAATCGGTGCTCTGAAATTGAGAAAAAAGTATATATTATTCACATTAAAATAATATCAATATAAATAACTTAAGTTGAGTTTGGCAAAAATATAAATTTTTTTTATCGTATGACCATCGTATGACCGCTAAAAACCAAGGAAATTGCTATTTCAGCATAAATGGCGGCCATTTTGGATTTTTATGTTTTACTTTAATATTTCAGGAGGGTGACCGAACATGTTGAGGACATGGTTCTGATATTTAAGTAATATTTTGATACAATTTGGCTTTCCTCTAACAACTACAACCCAAGAAAATTGGTATTTTATCATGAACGGCAGCCATCTTGGATTTGTTTGTGTTACCATGGTTACGTACATATTTCGAGAGGGCTCCTCGGCTAAAATCAACTGATATACCCTAAGGAAGCCTCACACCAAAAATGGCGCTTTTGTCCGCCCGGTAACGGTAATCTTGAAAATTGACCCCAAGCCACCCCGCTATAAGGGAGCTTGTTTTTCCATCAGAAAAGAAAGTGCATGGCACTCGAGAGGAAGTTGCTTGCACGTCGCTAATCTTCCGATATTTTGTCTGATGGAGTGCTATCTTTTGAATGACATCGAAACCTTCGTGTCTATCCGAGTGGATCGTGCGACATGTCGTCGTTTGGTACATGCCATGCTCACACGCTGACGCTCGGTCTTCTCTTGGGTCTCCATTGTGGTTCTTATTTTGCCGTATCGAACGAAAGCAAAGGGAACCGAGTCTGTCGTTAAATAGTATCTTGATTAATAATAAAGTAGCCTGTTGAACTTCTTCTTTGATATGTAGCGCATGGTCACGGGTGGAGACGTTGCTACACAAGTGGCCGTGCCTCTGATGCGATGCCTCCCGGGAGTTATGGCAGGAACTTTTCGAATCCGTTTAGGATGCCGGTGATAACTCGCACGATCTTCATCAAATACATCGTTGGGTCTTTAACGTCCACCAGATAATGCCGGCAGATGGGACACCCAGCTTAAGGATGGCGTGCATCCGATGGACGGCACACCTGGCAAAGCAGCATCCTACCTGTGAAGCACCAATTTGACATTTTGTATTTGAGTCAAACCCAGACTGTAGACCTGTCAGAGGTAAGTGCTCTACCTGTGCAGTGTGCACCATCCTGTCAGTACATTCTGTTGATGAATGCAGCATTTTATATTGTAGGGAAAAACGTTGTATTAGAAAAAACGTTGCAGTAGAAAAAACGTTGTAGTAGAAAAAACGTTGTAGTAGAAAAACGTTGTAGTAGAAAAAACGTTGTAGTAGAAAAAACGTGTAGTAGAAAAAACGTGTAGTAGAAAAAACGTTGTCGTAGAAAAAACGTTGTAGTAGAAAAAACGTTGTTTTAGAAAAAACGTTGTAGTAGAAAGACGTTATAGTAGAAAAAACGTTCTAGAAAAAAACGTAGAAAAACGTTATAGTAGAAAAAACGTGTAGTAGAAAAAACTTGTAGTAGAAAAAACGTTGTTGTAGAAAAAACGTTGTAGAAAAAACGTTGTAGTAGTAAAGCGCGGCGTTACGCGCGCTGCTTGTGAGCAAGGAGGAAGCGGACAAGCGGTAACATATAAACGTCTTTATTGTAAGACTACACTGTAACACTGAAATGCTCCGGGCTGGTCGCCCGGTGTATATCATGAGGCCACGCCTACCCCTCGGGCGTGGCCACCGCCCACTTGGTGCGTGGAATGATGTCACCACGCCAGTGGGCTTTTGTGTCCGCCACACGCGCCCCCCCAGAATTCCCGCGCACCTGGAGGGCCAGTTTGCGGGGCAGACGAATGACCCGGCCGAAGCGCCCCCTGGCGATCGGCGGCGTCCGGGGTGCAGGGATGCCAGGTGGGATGCCCCTGGCTGCCCCTGGGATGGGTGCAGGACCGGGGGGCGGCGTGGCGGCGGGGCTGGGCGGTGCCGGGGGTCCGCCCGCAGGAGGGCGGCCCCGACGTGGGGGTCGGGCCACTGGCGGTGGATGGTCCACATCGAGGTGGGCCGGCTTGAGGCGGTCTACCGAAACGCGGTCAGGAGTACCGCCGATGTCCAGGGTGAAGTGCTTCGCCCCGGTCTCCAGCACGCGGAAAGGCCCGTCGTACGGGGGCCGCAGTGGTGTCCGATGGGCATCGTGGCGGACGAAGACGTACTCCGCCGTGCGAAGCTCCGGGGCGACTTGCGTCGGTGGGTGCCCGTGGCATGCCGTTGGCACCGGGGCGAACCTCTGGGCGGTCTCTTGCAGAGCGGAGCGCTGCTGTGCCGCGGACCATGGTGCTGTGGAGTCGGGGAGGAACTCGCCCGGCACCCGCAGCGGTTGCCCGAAGACCAACTCCGCCGCGGATGCGCGCAGGTCCTCCTTGGGCGCCGTCCGGAGGCCCAGCAGGACCCAGGGGAGCCTGTCGACCCAGCCGCCGTCACGGAGGGTGGCCCGGAGCGCGGCCTTCAATGAGCGGTGAAATCGCTCACACAGGCCGTTAGCCTGGGGGTGGTAGGCCGTGGTTCGGTGCAGCCGGACCCCGAGCCCCTGCGCAACCGCCCCCCAGAGCTCCGAGGTGAACTGGGGGCCGCGGTCGGATGAGATGTCTGAGGGGGCGCCGAACCGGGCGACCCAGGTGGCGATGAAAGCCTGCGCGACATCGGCCGCCGTTGTCGACGCCAAGGGCACGGCCTCCGGCCACCGGGTGGTGCGGTCCACCATGGTGAGGACGTAGGTGAAACCCCGCGAGGGGGGCAGAGGTCCCACCAGGTCCACGTGGACGTGGTCAAACCGGCGTTCCGGCACCGTGAACGGGGCCAACGGGGCCTGGGTGTGCCGGTGCACCTTGGCGCGCTGGCACGCGAGGCACGTCCTGGCCCAGCCGCGGACGGCCTTCCGGAGGCCATGCCAGACGAACTTGTCGGCGATCAGCCTTTGGGAGGCCCTCGCGCCCGGGTGGGACAGGCCGTGGATGGCGTCAAACACCTGGTGCTGCCAGCCCGCGGGCACGATGGGGCGAGGACGCCCGAGGGAGACGTCGCACAAGAGGGCCACGCCCGCGCCGTCGAACGGCACCTCGGTGACGCGGAGGCCCGTGACGGCGGTCCGCAAGGCCTGGACGTCGGGGTCAGCGGCCTGGTCCGCTGCCATCCGGGCATAGTCGATGCCGAGGTGGACTGCGTGGGCGACGGCCCGGGAAAGGCAATCCGCCACCGGGTTGTCCTTCCCCGCGACGTGCTGGATGTCCGTCGTGTACTCGGACACGGCCGAGAGGTGACGCTGCTGCCGGGCCGACCACGGCTCGGTGACCTTGCCCATCGCGAAGATCAGCGGCTTGTGGTCGACGAAGGCAGTGAACGCCCGGCCCTCGAGCAGATGGCGGAAGTGCCTGACCGCCAAGTGAAGTCCGAGCAACTCGCGGTCGAAGGTACTGTAACGGCGTTCGGGCGGGCGAAGCTGCCGGCTAAAGAACGCCAGCGGTTGCCAAGCTCCACGCACCCATTGCTCGTGCACCGCGCCCACCGCGTAGTCCGAGGCATCGGTGGTGAGGGCGATCGGTGCATCGGGCGCCGGGTGCGCGAGCATGGTGGCGTTAGCCAAGGCGAGCTTCGCGCCCGTGAACGCCGTGTCCATCTGCTCGGTCCAGGTAACGTCGCCTTTGCCCGGCTTACCTCGGAGAGCTTCGTGCAGGGGGCGCAGGAGCTGGGCGATACGGGGCAGGAACCGATGGTAAAAGTTCACCATGCCCAGGAACTCCTGCAGCCCTCTGATCGTGCGGGGGCGCGGAAACCCCTTCACCGCCTCCACCTTGGCCGGCAGGGGGACGGCTCCGTGCCTGGTGACACGGTGCCCCAGAAAATCGATTGTGGCGGCGCCGAACCGGCACTTTGCGGGGTTCACAATCAGGCCATGCTGGCCCAGGCGTTCGAAGAGCGTGCGGAGGTGGCGTAGGTGCTCTTCGCGGGACGCGCTGGCGACGAGGATGTCGTCCAGGTAGACGTAGACAAAATCCAAGTCGCGCAGGACGCTGTCCATCAGTCGCTGGAACGCCTGAGCCGCATTCTTCAGACCGAAGGGCATGCGCAGGAACTCGAAGAGTCCGAATGGCGTGATGACCGCCGTCTTCGGGACGTCCTCCGGCCTGACGGGGACCTGATGGTAGCCGCGTATGAGGTCCACCTTCGAGAAGAAGGACCTGCCCGCCAAACGGGCGGAAAAGTCCTGAATGTGGGGGACGGGGTAGCGGTCGGGAGTCGTGGCGTCATTGAGACGGCGATAGTCCCCGCACGGTCGCCATCCCCCGCCGGGCTTCGGCACGATGTGCAGCGGCGACGCCCAAGCGCTCTCTGAGCGCCGAACGATGCCGAGTCGCTCCAGGGTAGTGAACGCCGCTTTTGCCACCGCCAGCTTCGTCGGCTCGAGGCGGCGTGCCCGGGCGTAGACCGGTGGCCCGACGGTGGGGATGTGATGGGCCACCCCATGCTTGACGGCCCCCGCCGAGAAGGTGGGCCGCGTGAGGGCCGGGAAGCCGGCGAGGAGGTGGGTGAATGCGTCCGCTGCCGGAAGCGTACAGACCAACGTGGCCGGAACCGAATCGTTCGGCAAGCCGCTTGGCAAGCCGCTCGTTGAGCTGGGCAACGCACAAGCGAGCGAGCTGAACGTCTCGGCCTGGACAAGCCATCTGCGCTTGACTTCGACCAGGAGCCCATTAGCGCACAGGAAGTCCGCGCCAAGCAGTGCCATGGGCACGTCGGCGGTGACGAACGTCCATCGGAAAACCTGCCCTCCAAACCGCAGAGAGAGGCAGCGTTTTCCGTACGTACGGATGGGCGTCCCGTTCACGGCAAGCAGCGCGGGGCCCCCACCCGCGGCGTGCTTGTCTGACGTGCTGGCGGGAATGACACTCACCTGCGCTCCCGTGTCGCACAGGTAACGGCGCCCGAAGAAGGTGTCCGTTATGAACAGCAGGCTGCTCGAACGGCCGGCGCTCATCGCCACTATTGAGCGCCGTCCCCGGGCGTTTCCCGACCCGTTGAAGGAGCACGGCGGATGACACCGCCGAGCTTCGTGGCCGAACTTGGCGTGGAACCAGCACCAGGTGGTGGAGCTGGAGGAGCGCGGCTGGCTCCGCCCGGCCGGTGGAGTTGGCGGGTTTCCCCGCGGTGGCGGTTTTCGCCGCGGCGGTGGGCGGGGCGTGGCGGCGTTCACGAGGTGCGTATCAGCATGCTGCTGAACATCAGCGCGCTGTAGAAGCTGATGCTGTGGAACATGCTGCTGAACATCAGCGTCGAGGGCCGTGACGGCCACGCCGACGCTCGCCCGCGTGTCCGAAGCGGCGAAGTACCTGTCCGCCTTGGCGGCCAATGCTCGGGGTTCCGTTAGCTCGGTCCCGGCCAACGCGAGGCGAACCTGCGCTGGAAGTTGGTGCCGGAAAAGCGCCCGGAATAGCGAACCGGGGGCTTCGTCGCCCAACAGTGACAGCATATGGTCCATTCGGACCGACGGGCGCGTCTCACCGAGCTCGGGGAGATCCAGGAGGCGATCGGCCCGTGCGTCGTCCGTGAGGCCGAACGTGGCTAGGAGTAGCCGCTTGAGTGCCTCGTACTTGTGGCCGTCCGGTGGGTGGCGAAGGACGGACACAACTCGAGCGGCCGTGCCGGGCCCGAGGGAGGCGACGACATGGCAGTAGCGCAGGTCGTCGTTGGTGAGGCGCCGAAGCTGAAATTGGGCTTCGGCTTGAACGAACCAGACTTCGGCCTGGGCCTCCCAAAATTCGGGAAGTTTAATCGCCATTGCCTTGTCGTTGGCCATTGCAATGGCGTCGTGTTCGGAAGGATCGCTACGGCAGATCCAACGTCGAGGGTCACCAGTAAAGCGCGGCGTTACGCGCGCTGCTTGTGAGCAAGGAGGAAGCGGACAAGCGGTAACATATAAACGTCTTTATTGTAAGACTACACTGTAACACTGAAATGCTCCGGGCTGGTCGCCCGGTGTATATCATGAGGCCACGCCTACCCCTCGGGCGTGGCCACCGCCCACTTGGTGCGTGGAATGATGTCACCACGCCAGTGGGCTTTTGTGTCCGCCACAGTAGAATAAACGTTTTAGAAAAAACGTTGCAGTAGAAAAAACGTTGTAGTAGGACAAATGTAGAAAAAACGTTGTAGTAGAAACGTTTTAGAAAAAACGTTGTAGAAAAAACATTGTAGGAGAAAAAACGTTGTAGTAGAAAAAATGTGTAGTAGAAAAAAACATAGTAGAAAAAACGTTTTTTTAGAAAAAAACGTTGTAGTAGAAAAACGTTGTAGTAGAAAAACATAGTAGAAAAACATTGTAGTAGAAAAAACATTGTAGTAGAAAAAACCGTTGCCGAGTCTGATCCACCTTCTCCATTCAGCATGTCTCCGAGGTAGCAAAATGTTTTCACACCTTCCAGCTTCATGCCGTCTCCAAGATCCAACTCAACATTTCCTCCATCTGCAGCTCCCTCTGTGCACACCTTACATTTGAATGTAGCTGCCACACTGGTTAATGACCCTCTCAGCCCACTGCATTTTTGATGAACCCACTCAGCGCACATTGTACATTGAATGGAGTTCACTCCGACACCCTTCCTGCACACAGCACATGGCCACTTCCCAGTTCTTTCCACCTCACCACATGCTTTACCACTTGCCATCACCTTCGTCTTTCCGATATTCACCTTCAGACCTTTTGTCTCCATACATTCCTTCCACTTGTTCATCTTTTCCTTCAGTCCATCCATACTTTCCGCAATCAACACCAGATCATCTGCATACAACAACTCCCACGGTAAACCCTCCTTTACGTTCTGAGCCAGCACCTCCATCACAGCTACAAATAGTAGTGGACTTAGTACCGACCCCTGATGCACTCCCACCTTCACCTCAAACTCACCACTGTTCCCGTCCTTCGTCCTTACAACTGTGCGCGCTCTTTTGTACATTGCCATCACTACTCTGATCAACCATTCCTCCACTCCTAACTTCCTCAATGCCCATGTCAATACTTCGTGTGGAACCCTATCGAATGCTTTCTCCAGATCAACAAACCCAAGAAATAACTTCTTCCTCCTCTCCATGTACTTCTCCTGCAACTGCCTCACAATAGAGAACGCGTCTGTCGTTCCTCTTCCTGGCATAAATCCAAACTGCATTTCGTCAATCTTCACCTTCTTCCTTATCCTCCTCTCCAACACCCTTTCCAATATCTTCATTCCATGCTCCAATAACTTTATCGCTCGTTACGAGCCACACTCCAGAGGGTCACCTTTCCCCTTGTGTAGAGGGATGAGGGTACTCAGTTCCCAAGCCACTGGAATGCGGCCTTCTTTCACCACCAGATTACAGATCTCTGTCATTCTCTTCACACCCCAACTTCCTTCTGCCTTCAACATATCTCCCACAACTTACATTCGGCCCTTGCCGAATCGGCCCTTGCGCTTTTCTACTCTTCATTGCTTTTATCGCTTCCTCAACTTCCTTCTCAGTTATCTTCTCTGCCGGTCCGAAAACTGGGTTACTCTCTATGTTGCCATCCCATTCATTCTCTGTATTCAACAGCATTTCCATATATCTTTTCCATCTTCCTTTAATTCCATCTGGGTCCACAACGATTTGTCCCACTTCATCCTTCAAGCAACTCACCCCCATCACATCACACCTCTCTTTCACTATCTGCTTTGCAATCCTGAATACTGCTCTCTGATCCTCTTCCGAATCCAAGCGTTCTCCGAACATTTTCCTGCATGCCTCCTGCGCCTTTGCTACCTCTTTCTTTGCAGCCTTCTTGGCTGCCTTATAACTTTCATGCTCTGCTTTTTCTGCTCCCGTACCCTTCGCCTTCTGCCACTCCTTGAACTTCTTCCTCTTCTCATCAATCCTCTTTCCAACTTCATCATCCCACCACCATGTTTCCGAGTGCCTCGGTGGTCCTTTTGTCCATCCACATACCTCACCAACGGCTTCTGTTACGGATTCGTCACTTCCGTTGTTGTGGTTTTCATCCACTGTAAACATTTTTGATTCCATGTACTATTATTGTTTTCAAAAGGTTTATTGTTTATGAACTGTTTTCAAAAGGTGAAAAAGTTAGAGTTAAAAGAAACCGGAAACCGGATCGGGAACCGGACGACGACGAAGAGGAAGAGGAGGTGAAAGACGGCGGAGCGAGTGAGTCGGAGAAGAAAGCCGAGTTGCTTTGAGGTCTGAGCGAACGTTGGCGAGCAAGAGTCACGAGTGAACTTTGGGTTTCCCAGGAAAGGGATTCCTGCGACAGAGTTGTTATCGCTGTGACAGATAAACCTGCGTGTCAGGTTTTTGGCGGTGGATTCCGAGGAGAATCATCGTCAGGCCGTTGCGCCTCGAACGGGCCGTCGGCCATTTTGACTCACGCGCTTTGCTCATCGCGCAATGTCTTTGCTTCGCTTCAGCCATTTTCACCGCATTCAGACGTATCTGGTGTGTGTGTGTGCAACGTGGCTTTTGAAGGTTAATTTGCGGTTCGCCGACTGTGAGCCGTGGAACGTCCATACCCAAGGGTGTTTTTTCCCAGTCGCCTGGAGGGCGGCTTTAGATTTCCCAGTCGCCTGGAGGGCGCCTTTGCGCAGCTTTGGCAGCAGGACTGTAACTGCCAACCCAACGGGATTCTGGTCTCGATTGGACATTGATCTGACGATCGCTGGAGCGGATCGACTTTGGCTTGAAGCCGGAAGCAACTTTGGCTTGAAGCCGGGATTAGAGACATTGGGAATCTTCTTCTTTTCGATCACTTGGAGCACAGTGAGTTATATTGTACGAACGTGATGGTGCCATCATAGGATATATATTGATTGTACTTTTGATTGCTATTATTGTTGTACTGTTATTCTTGTGTGATCTTAATACAATATTTGTTTGTTGGTAACAATTGTTGTGGCTTCACCATTGATCTTTGACATACAGAATAACGCATTTTTCTGCCGTGACCCCTCTCGGGGCTCGGAGGTACACCGTGACCAGGCTGTTGGGGAGGAGCACGAAACACTCCCAACAGACTATATTTCATTGACATCCAACCACTTTCAAGCTCAACCACATCATCCTCGACCCAACTCAGCCTCTCTTTTAATGCCTCCCTCACTGTCACCTCTTTCAACCTCCACACCTTCATTCTCGGTTGGTACTTCAACCGCCGAGCTCTCCTCGCACCTTTCACCCTTATGTCGCAGACAACCAAGTGTTGCTTGAAACAGCCTCCTCCCCCGGGATCACCCTTGTGTCCCGGAGGTGCCTCCTATCTCGCCTACGCACCATCAGGTCGTCAACGGTTGTCGTCGACCCACCTGACGTGTATGTAACAAGCTTATTATCCTCTTTCTGGAACTGAGTATTACAAATCAGCTCCATCAGCAAACTCCCAAATCCTTTCACCTTCTCCATTTCTCACACCATATCCGTAACTCCCATGAACTCCCTCAAAACTCCCATGAACTCCCAAACTCCCATACTCCTTCCCACATGTCCATTTAGGTCTCCTCCTACCACAACAACTTCCTCATCTTTCACGTTTTCCATCAGCTTCTCTATCGCACACTAGAACTTGTCCTTCTCTTCATCGATCCGACCAACCTGCGGAGCATATCCAGAGATGACGTTCACCAAGAGCTTTCCAATCATCATTTTCACCATCATCAACCTATCACTCACTCTGGTCACACTCACCACATTGTCTACAAACTCCTCAGAAAACAGGACACCAACACCATTCACGCCCTCCGGGCACCCTTACCACACAAACTTGTATTTCTGTCCCTGCCTACCCTTCACCATTCTCACACCACTTCCCTACCATCTCGTCTATTGCACACAACATATGTCCACTCTTCTTCTGATCAATATTTCCACCACTTCTCCTGATCTCCCTGTCATTGTCCCTACATTCCATGTCCCAAACCTCAGAAACCGATCTCCACTTCGGGCTGTAACCTGCCAATATGTAGTTGTAATTGTCATGGTTCTCTTTTTGAGGCAATGTTTTCATGGCCGGATGCCCTTCCTGACGCCAACCCTCTTAGTCGCCTCTTACGATACGCAGGGATACGGTGTATCTATTCTAAACCAGGGTACACAATGTACACAATGTACACAATTCTAAACCAGCATGCTCAATGGCGAGTATCAATAATCCACAACAGCAACAACTCTGATAGGGATCATGTTGAACACATATTACATGAAAGATGATGGCAGATGGACACTGTATATGGAACTTAATCCTTGGGTACCATGAGCAGTGTGCCATCGGGTTTCAGGGTGTTTATCTCTCGGTCGATTTACCGACAGGGCCGTGTTTTGGCAAAATTCTCCCCGCGTGCTCTACGAGTTTCCTGTAGGCCCGTCCAATGGCAGAACGATTCCTTTATTATGCCTCATTCATAAAACTATAATCTGAAAATATAAATAATTAAAGCAGATGTGTGAACCAACTTTCAGCAAAGCATTCTTGAAATGAGTTCCTCTCCAAGGAAATGTTCAAAACAAAGGATGTACCATATTGCATTTGTTTAAATCAATAAAAGGAGGTAGAAGGGGATTTTCTGGTTTCATCTCAACTCTCCCCTCCACCCATTCCCATCTTATTATCCATGCTCTGATCCCACTGCTTTCGTGCATACATTCCCTCATTAATATGATCTTCAAGCTTGTATTTAAGTTGTTTTCTTATCACATCGAAACACTTGATTAATTCATTGCTTCCGTGGCCTTTAACCGAACATCCTGCGGTTCACATCAATTGTCGAGGATCTCCCTGTTAACTCGAGATTGTGGTTTAGGGGTTCTTCCTGGTTTCCCATTTTTGTGGGGGATTCCTGGCATTGCGTTTGGCTCTGTTTGACAGGGTGGACACAGCCCATTTGTTTTACGAATGACCCTTCAGGCTGCATCCTAAGAACAGTGTGAAGGGCACAGTCCCTCCACACATCGACTTATTCACCTTTCATTTTGTAATGATTGTGGTGCATTTCTACCCCTCGTGTGAAGCGAAAAGCATGGTGAAGCAGTTGGTTCACTTTGTCTGTCTGTGTGTCTGTCTGTCTGTCTTCAAACATCGGTTTATGATCGAGGAACAATTTGATTTCAACTGAATATTTTATTTTGAAAACGAATCGGAACAAGAATCAGAAGACGTAGTTAATGTAGTTTAGCAGCACTTTGGCTCTGAATTTGGCAAATTGTACGGAATCTTGTCCTGATTGCACATGTACAGAGAGGAGTATGCTAATTGTTTTTACATCTGTTTGTTTGTCTGGAAGTGAGACAAAATTGAAAATCATAACAAACAGCAAAATTACTGTTTTTAGGGACGTCGTAAAGGACACAAACAACAGGCACAAAGAACTAATTTAACGTGCTAGATAGGGTGGTGTAAAAGGCGCTGCATCAACGGCGGTAAACTTCGTAATTTTTATTTTATTTTATTAAACCTTTAAAATCTTTATTTTATATCAATTGAATTATATCGTTGAACGCTAGAACACAAATCGGCTTTTTAACACTTTCAAAACCCTTCCATTTGTCATTACTTGGACAAAATATTATGCCCTTTTATGGCATCTCGACCAATCAAATTTACCTCTCGCTCTCTCGGCGTTGGGGACTATCGAGATTCAGACAAAATGGCAGCTTGTAGGAAATATAGATCGTGCTCGGAAATGCAAAGCAAGAGTTAAAAAAAACTCTTCCCATGTCTTTTTTCTCAAGTCTGTGTGGGGTAAGGTGTTCTATGAACTCTCTAGTTAAATTATGCTCCTTACCTTTGTTAATTGAAACTTTTTCATTTACTTTTTTTTTCTTCTTCCAGAGATTGTGGAAGCCCAACCAGGTTCTGGGTGGATCAAAAATCCGAATCAAAAGTATTTGGTGTCGGCCCGGTTGAGCGTTCCAATTTGAGCCGATGGCTAGTGGTGTTCAGGTTGAAGTCCCATATCCCAAATGTAATTGACTATACTAACGTCTGTGTAATTAACATAAAAGTACATCGATGTCTACCGGTGTGTTGGCCTGCATGTGATACCTGTGTACAAACTCCTCCGCGAATCTTAGATCGGTGCCAAAAACAAAACTTTATTTTTAATCACAAGATGGAGATGTCAAAATCTTGTGCTTTTGTGTTGTGACCTCCTTCACCGAAGGTGGATGGAGGTTATGTTTTCACCCCTGTCTCTTTGTCTCTCTGTCTGTTTGTCTGTCTGTGTGTGAACAAGATATCTCACAAAGTTGTGGACGGATTCGGACGAAATTTGGCGGAGAGGTAGCGTATGTGACGAGGACAAAATGATTAGATTTTGGTGAAGATCTGAATATGGATTCGGATACGATAATTATTTAATTTTTAAGTGATTCTTCACCATTGAGGGATCGGGCCAAAAGCGATAAATAACATGATATTTAAAATAGTTATGGACGAGTGATGACAAAACTAGGTGGATGAGTTGGTTAGGTGACAAGAACAAGCCGATTAGATTTTGGTTCAGGTCTGAATCTAGATCCGGCCTATCATTGGGAAGCTCAAAACGTATACAGGTGAGCCTTTTGGAGGTATGCGCTCTACCGGGTGCCGTTCTAATTTTGTCTGTACCTGTTTCATCATTACCCAAGGAAGTTTCTTGGATCCTCTTTCATCCACTATATTCAATACGGGACTACAAGTCACTCGCAGCAAACTGTAAGAAAAGTTCTGCATTCGTAGAAAAGAGGTGAATTGCTGTGCATCGAATGTCTGTGAGCAAACCACAGTCCAACGAACGTGCCTGAGCTCGTTAATCTGGTTTGTTTGGCTCTTGTGAAATGGAACCTTCATGGTGTATATCGTGTGCCACGTAAACCTTTGATACTCCTCGCCATTGCGTTTTCTCTCTTTGTACCTATTTTGTGCTACGTTTCTGTAACGTGCAGCTGCCTGGTTTGTTTGTTGTTATCGTGGTCTTGAGTTGTGACACTTGATAGTCGCCATTATCCCGTTTGTGTTTGTTCTGGGTAAAGAATTGAACATCTGCCCAAATGCCCCCTAGGAGAGCTCCTCTGCGATGTTGTGAAACTCCCTGATCCTGGGCACTTGGCACCACCTGTACTCGGCTGCCAGGCCTGGGAAGCTTCTCCTCTCCCCACAGATCCCTCGGGTAGTGCACTTGTTCCAGCTTTTGTGGAGCTTCTGGCTACCACAGTATTTTTTTATACCTTAGGGAAAAGGCATCTTGGAATGCTTTGGTGTTTTTACATTGATGTGACTTTGATCTTCAAAAATACAGCGAAGCCCACTCTATGAAACTAGTGGAATACTAGGCCTCATGAGAGTGTCATTTTGTCGGTGGCAAATCTGACGATGGATTTGTCAACTGAGAAGAGAATGTTAACTGGCGTGGAAAGTGAGGAGCGACTGGCATTTCGATCATTTGCTCATCTTAGCAAAAGGATATTTTGCTCAGACAAAGGGCGAAGGCTCAACGTTAACTTGATTATGCTTCTGTTCACCAAAACCACCCACTGTCTAGAACCACCCACTGTCCAAAAGCACCCACTGTCCTGAACCACCCACTGTCCTGAACCACCCACTGTCCAGAACCACCCACTGTCCTGAACCACCCACTGTCCAGAACCACCCACTGTCCTGAACCACCCACTGTCCAGAACCACCCACTGTCCTGAACCACCCACTGTCCAGAACCACCCACTGTCCAGAACCACCCACTGTCCAGAACCACCCACTGTCCTGAAACACCCACTGTCCTGAACCGCCCACTGTCCAGAACCGCCCACTGTCCTGAATCACCCACTGTCCTGAACCACCCACTGTCCAGAACCACCCACTGTCCAGAACCACCCACTGTCCAGAACCACCCACTGTCCAGAACCACCCACTGTCCGGAACCACCCACTGTCCGGAACCGCCCACTGTCCAGAACCGCCCACTGTCCTGAACCACCCACTGTCCTGAACCACCCACTGTCCTGAACCGCCCACTGTCCAGAACCACCCACTGTCCAGAACCGCCCACTGTCCTGAAGCACCCACTGTCCTGAACCACCCACTGTCCTGAACCGCCCACTGTCCAGAACCGCCCACTGTCCAGAACCGCCCACTGTCCTGAACCGCCCACTGTCCTGAACCGCCCACTGTCCTGAACCGCCCACTGTCCTGAACCACCCACTGTCCTGAACCACCCACTGTCCAGAACCACCCACTGTCCAGAACCGCCCACTGTCCTGAACCACCCACTGTCCTGAACAGCCCACTGTCCTGAACCACCCAGTGTCCTGAAGTGCCTTAACGCCGAACCACCAGTGTTGTGCATGCATATGAGCGTTTGTGTGTTTCAATAGTTGTATTTATTCTTGCCCCGAAGGAGATGCAAAAGTACTACATTTCCCGTGTGTGTGTGTGTGTGTGTGTGTGTGTGTGTGTGTGTGTGTGTGTGTGTCTGTGTGTGCGTGTCTGTGTGTGCGTGTCTGTGTGTGCGTGTCTGTGTGTGCGTGTCTGTGTGCGCGTGTCTGTGTGCGCGTGTCTGTGTGCGCGTGTCTGTGTGCGCGTGTCTGTGTGCGCGTGTCTGTCTGTGTATGTCTGTGTGTGTTTGGCTGCTTGGCTGTGTCTGCATCTATATATTTTCACTTTAAAATGATTTTCTCTGCAACCGCATGTCCAATCGATGCAAAACTTTAAACTTCGGAGGGATTCCCCATGGAGAATATTTCATTGCCAACTCTGATGTCGTAGGTCACATGGTATGGCAGCCATATCGGATTAAAGGAAAACATTTGAATATCATTTTCTCCAAAAAAAATGAAAATTGAAACTTGGGATATCATGGCATATTCACTCAATGAAAATGGCATAGTGTCGTTGTGATAGTGGCATAGTGGCATGGCATATTCACTCAATGAAAAATGGCATAATGTCGTAGTGATAGTGGCATAGTATAGTCGCTTATTGAAAAAAATTGAAACTTGGCATATGTCGTCAACTTCCCATGGGGTATACAGGGTGATAATGATGACGTCATTGGTGAAGTGGTATTGCAGCCATAATTGGTTGAATTATAATCTTTATCTGAAAAAATCTGAAACTTCATATATCTGATCTATGACACGATGTGCGTTAGTGCCGTTGTTGTTGACGATTTGTTTTCCCACCACCAAACGTCTTTTTTGTGGATTGTATTTCCAATAGTATGCATTTCTTTGTCAATGTCCTTTATGATTGTTCACTGTGTGATGCAGGCTGCCATACAGGGAGCAAACTGCCACACAAAGGCCACACAATGCCAGCTCTCCTGCATTGTCTTTCATTGTTAATTAAGACAAGGTATATTTAAGGTCATCGGTGAATACCAATGAATACCAATGATCCATTCCTGATGATCCTTTATTGAGGAATGAATAGGATTTACATTTTTCACAGTTTGAAGTGTTAAAGACAAGTTTTGTTACTACCAATGATATTGTGCCACACTTGCCTTGTCATTATACAACTAAGCATTGTGTTGGCTTAACGGTTATGGTGGCTGGCCTAAGATCTTATATGGTCTTGAGTTTGAGCCCCTGTCAGGCCGTTGAAATAACACCAGGTGGGTTGACGGACCTTGCCATCCTTCCGACGTCTGCAAAATAAGTACCAGCTTACTGGTAACAGGGGCACCAGCTTACAGCCATGCTTACAGAAAATTATGCAACCGGCATCCACAGGCTACATACGAAATAACAACAACAACCACTCAACCACAATGGTGAAATTATACCTCCAGCTTGCTTGCTGTAGTGTTTGTAAGGAAGCAAATTTGTAATTTGGTTTCAGCAGTTGCTTTATTCAATACCTAACACCCATTTTTCCCCATTCATTGTATATTTCTTGCAGCTCTGATCAAATACGTCCAGCCGGTGTTTGTCTCACGCGATGACCCTAATTCACGAAGAGACACGGTGGCAGAAATCAAGCTCCGTGCAGGCACAAAAGGCGACTGGCCTACGGTATGGTCCGAGTAACCTTTCATTAATGTCAATGGTGCCTTTGTAAATCTAATTTGAAATATCATTCTATGGTATAGATGGCGGCATTTTGAATCCTGGAACGTTTCGATTATATTGGGTGTCATGTTTGTCAATGTCCCAAGGGATTGCCACGGCAGGAATTGCCATCTTGTTGAAGCCTGTGCAGGCAGGTGGTGACAATCGTGGAATAATTGTTCTGTTTATTTATTTACTTAGTGCCTCCACCACCAAAAGTGGACTGAGGTTATGTTTTCACCTCTGTCTGTTTGGCTGTATGTCGGTCTGTCTGGAAGGTGGGTATTTCAAAAACTTATGGACAGATTCTGACAACTTTGTGGATGGGTTGGGTGTGTGACGAGGACGAATTGATTAGATTTTGTAAAGATCCAAAATCGGATTCGATAATTTTTAAAGTGATTCTTCACCGTTGAGAGATAGGGCCAAAAACAATATATCAGTAAAGCATCATATTTCAAAAAGTTACGGACGGTTTATCACAAAATTTTATGGATGAATTGGGTAGGTGACGAGAACAAACCGATTCGATTTTCGTTGAGGTCCGGATGAAGATCCAACCGATCGGTGTGATATGTGATATTGTAGCGGTTACCGGAAGCATGACACAATTACCTTGCACCGGCCGATGACGCAACCGGCGAGCGGTCACTTGTCCGGACTCGCCCGGGCGTGTCCAGACTTGCCTTTCCCGGGCGAACACTTGGCTTACCTATTTGCATACCACGCCCCGCCTAAGAGGCGTGGTTTTTGTGTGTTGAGCTTTACTTATAAATTGCCGCCCGTTTGATGGGCTGATTCAGTGCTTTTGAGTTCTTTCGAGTGAGCTGAAAATAAATAGCTCAGTGAAACTTCATTCCTGGCGTCGTTCATTTTGTCCGGTTTTATCGTGCGAGCATAGCTCCCACAATTGGTGACCCCTTTTCAAGAACATGGCGATGGAGTCATCTGTAGCTTTGAAGCTCCTGGGCTTTTGGGAATCGCACGCGGCCGTCTGGTTCGCCCAAGCGGATTCTCTCTTTGCCCTGTGGAACATCACGGAGGACACGATGCGTGACCACCATGTGGTCTCCGTGCTCAACGCCTCCACCGCGGCCCGGGTCCTGAGCTTCCTACAGAACCCGCCGAACGCCGACAATTACGGCGCGCTCAAAGGCCTACTCCTCGGTGCATTTGGACTCACGGAGACCGAACGCGCGCGACAACTACTCGACCTCCCGGAGCTGGGTGTGGCCCGTCCATCCGAGCGCATGGACCACATGCTGGCTCTACTCGGCGACCACAGCCCGGATTTCCTCTTCCGCGAGCTGTTCCTCCGACAGCTACCCGGGCAGGTACGGTTAGCTTTGGCTAACTCGCCCATCACGGACCCTCGCGCCCTGGCCAAGGAGGCCGACAAATTTTTCTCGGCCAGGCGACACGTCGGAGCGGCCGCCTGGAACCCTGGGCCGACCGAGGCAACGCCCGCGCTACAACCGACGCCACCACCGGCAGAGTCAGCGCCACTGGCGGCAGCGGCCGCCGCGACGCCCCATCGACCCAACCCGACGCGACCGCCGCGACGCCCCATCGACCCAACCCGACGCGACCGCTGGAGCCTCCACCAGAGCGGACCATGTGCTATTACCACGCCAGGTTCGGGCAGAAGGCCAGAACGTGCCGCCCACTATGCACTTTCGGCAGGTCGGGAAACGACCAGGCCGGCGCTCGCTGCCTGCCATGAGCGTCGGCCATTCAGGCACCTTCTGTTTATCACGGACACAGCGTCCGGGCGGCGTTTTTTGTGCGACACCGGTGCTCAGCTGAGCGTGATACCCGCGTCGGTGCAGGACAAACAGGCCGCGCTGTGTGGCCCCGCCTTTGTCGCCACAAACGGCTCCTCCATCCGCACCTTCGGTTCGCACAGCATCGCATTCTGCTTCGGGGGCCAGCGCTTCACGTGGGACTTCATCACGGCGAACGTGCCCATGGCCTCGCTGGGTGCAGATTTTCTTTGCGCGCATGGGCTTTTGGTCGACGTCAAACGGCGTCGGCTCATCAACGCGGAGACCTTCAGCTCGCTCGCTTGCTCATTGAGCGGCTCCGCACCAACCAAGCTAGCCTGCGTGCTCCCGGACGTGGACGATTTCACCCGCCTGCTCGTCGAGTTTCCCGCCCTCACGCAGCCGATGTTTTCGGCCGTCGCCGTCAAGCACGGCGTCGAACACCACATCCCGACCACAGGTCCACTGGTCTACGCCAGGGCTCGCCGCCTCGACCCGGCCAAACTCGCCGTGGCGAAGGCGGAATTCGACGCGCTGGGGCGATTGGGCATTGTGCGGCGCTCGAATAGCGCGTGGGCCTCGCCCCTGCACATCATGCCCAAACCGGGTGGCGGATGGCGACCATGCGGCGATTACCGCCGCCTCAACGATGCCACCACCCCCGACCGGTACCCGATACCACACATACAGGACTTTTCCGCCCGTTTGGCGGGGCGGGTGAGCTTTTCCAAGGTCGACCTCATTCGGGGCTACCACCAGGTACCCGTCCGGCTGGCCGACGTGCCGAAGACGGCGGTAATTACACCTTTTGGCCTCTTCAAGTTCCTTTGCATGCCGTTCAGCCTTAAGAACGTGGCCCAGGCCTTCCAGCGGCTGATGCACAGTGTGCTGCGTGACCTCACCTTCCTTTTTGTTTACCTGGACGACATTCCCGTCGCCAGCACTTCCCGGGCGGAGCACCTCATCCACCTGCGCACGCTCTTTGAGCGCCTCCGCCAGCATGGCCTCATCATCAACCCGGTGAAATGCCAGTTTGGCGTAATGGCCGTCGACTTCCTGGGGCACCGCATCACGAAGCGTGGGGCCGTCCCGCTGCCTACCAAGGTGGAGGCAGCCACAAGTTTCCTGCGCCCCCGCTCCATCAAGGCCCTACAGGAATTTTTGGGGATGGTAAATTTCTACCACCGGTTCGTGCCTCGCGCCGCCCAACTCATGTGCCCCCTGTACGAAGCCCTCCGGGGCAAGCCGGCCAAGCACGACGTCGCCTGGACCACAGAGATGGACGCGGCGTTCACGGGCGCTAAGCTGGCCCTCGCCAACGCGACCATGCTGGCGCACCCGGCACTCGAAGCACCCATCGCCCTCACCACGGACGCTTCCGACTACGCGGGTGGTGTCGTGCATGAACAGTGGGTGAACGGGGCTTGGCAACCGCTGGCCTTCTTCAGCCGGCAGCTTCGCCCTAACGAGCGCAAGTATAGCGCTTTCGACCGCGAGCTCCTCGGCCTTTACCTGGCTGTTCGCCACTTCCGCCATCTTTTGGAGGGCCGCCCGTTCACGGCGTTTGTGGACCACAAACCCCTGGTCTTCGCCATGGCCAAGGTTACGGAGCCGTAGCCGGCCCACCAGCAGCGCCACCTCTCCGCCGTGTCCGAATTTACGACGGACATCCGGCACGTCGCGGGCAAGGACAACGCTGTGGCCGATTGCCTCTCCCGGTCCGGCGCGTACGCCGTCCACCTGGGTGTGGACTTCGCCTGCATGGCGGCCGACCAGACCGCCGACCCCATGGTGCAAGCCCTCCGGACAGCGGACATAGGCCTGCGGTTGGCCGACGTCCCCTTCGAGGACACAGGCACGGTTCTCCTGTGCGACGTTGCCCTGGGCCAACCTCGCCCCATCGTGCCCACCGGATGGCAGCGGCACATTTTTGACGCCCTCCACGGCCTTTCCCACCCGGGCCAGAAAGCATCACAGAAGCTCGTGGCAGAAAAGTTCGTCTGGCACGGGCTCCGTAAGGACGTCCGCGACTGGGCCAACGCCTGTGTCGCCTGCCAACGCGCCAAGGTCCACCGGCACACCCAGGCCCCGTTGGCACCATTCGACGTGCCCGCGCGGCGCTTCGACCACGTCGATGTGGACCTGGTAGGACCCCTGCCCTCCTCGCGGGGCTTCACCCACCTCCTCACGATGGTGGACAGGACCACCAGGTGGCCGGAGACCATCCCGCTGGCATCAACGACATCCGCCGACGTGGCGCAGGCCTTCATTGGCACCTGAATTGCCCGTTTCGGCGCGCCCTCGGACATCTCCGACAGAGGCCCGCAATTCGCCTCCGAGCTTTGGGGCGCGGTCGCCCAGGCCTTGGAGGTCAAGCTACACCGCACCACGGCCTACCACCCCCAAGCCAACGGCTTGTGCGAGCGGTTCCACCGCTCGATGAAGGCCGCTCTCAGGGCCAGCCTCCAGGCCGACAGGCTCCCGTGGGTCCTATTGGGCCTCCGAACGGCCCCTAAAGAGGACCTCCAGGCTTCCACTGCCGGGCTGGTCTACGGCCAGCCACTGCGCGTGCCAGGCGAATTCATCCCTGACGCCACCGGCCCCTGGTCCACGGCTCGCCAATGCTCGGTCCTCCAGGAGGCCGCCAGGAGATTTGCCCCCGTGCCCACGTCCCACCACGGCTGCCCCCAACCCCACGTCCCCCCAGCACTTCGCACTACGGAGTACGTTTTTATCCGGCACGACGCACACCGGGGACCACTCCGGCCGCCGTACGATGGACCTTTCCAGGCCCTGAAGAGGGACGACAAGTCGTTCATCATCGACTTCGGCGGCAAGCCGGACTGCATCTCCGTGGACCGCCTCAAGCCGGCCCATTTGGACCTCGACCAACCTCCACGGTTGGCCCTTCCTCCACGACGGGGCCGTCCCCCGTTAACCAAGCCCCCCGCCCGACCATCCACCGCCACGCCACCTACCACCCCCACACGAATCGCCAGGGGTCGTTTCGGCCGGGTCATCAAGACCCCCCTCAAACTGACTCTCCCGGTGCATGTTAATTCTGGGGGGGCGTATGTAGCGGTTACCGGAAGCATGACACAATTACCTTGCACCGGCCGATGACGCGAGCGGTCACTTGTCCGGACTCGCCCGGGCGTGTCCAGACTTGCCTTTCCCGGGCGAACACTTGGCTTACCTATTTGCATACCACGCCCCGCCTAAGAGGCGTGGTTTTTGTGTGTTGAGCTTTACTTTTAAATTGCCGCCCGTTCGATGGGCTGATTCAGTGCTTTTGAGTTCTTTCGAGTGAGCTGAAAATAAATAGCTGTGGAACTTCATTCCTGGCGTCGTTCATTTTGTCCGGTTTTATCGTGCGAGCATAGCTCCCACAATATAAAAGTAATATTGAGCCTGGAGCAGGTGTGTGCTCTTCCGAGCGGCGTTCTAGTTAGCCTCGCCTGAGGAGAGGGTATTGCATTTGAGTCCGTTTGTCTCTTTGTCTGTCTGTTTGTCCGCACAGAATAAATATGAATTTTCACCATCGGTGCAACTCCACCTGCATAATTTTTTTAATAATAATTATGACGTCATAGGTCACGTGGTTCGGCCGTCATCTTGGAAAAACCGAAAAACTTTGCACCTCTATATCTCTGAAAGCGCTGTATAGAAAAATTGAGACATGGCTCATTGTGAAGAACTCTCCATGGGGAATAAAATATGTTAATGATGATGTCATAGTTGCCTCCATTATGACGTCATAATTCGACAAGTACATAACTTCATCCTATCAAGATGAAATTTCTTGAGTGTCATGTCGGCATAAACTGGTGGAAAAAGAAAATAATGATGACGTCATTGGTCACGTGGTTCGGCCGCCATCTTGGAAAAACCGAAAACATTTGCACCTCTATATCTCCGAAAGTGCTGCATAGAAAAATTGAGACATGGCTCATTGTAAAGAACTCTCCATGTGGAATAACATCTGTTAATGATGATGTCATAGATGCCTCCATTATGACGTCATAATTTGACAAGTACAAAACTTCATCCGATCAAGATTAAATTTATTGAGCATAATCAAGGAATAAATTCGTGGATTAAAAAAAATAATGATGACGTCATCGGTCACGTGGTTCGGCCGCCATATTTGTTTTATCACAAAAGCCTTAAAAACCACTGAAAATACATCCTGTTGAGGGTCTGCAATCTCTGATTGCTCTTACTTGTTTGTTTTTTGTTTGTTTGGTTTTCCAGGTGATGATTTTTCCAGAAGGCACGTGCACAAACAGAACCTGCCTTATCAAGTTCAAAGCAGGTAGCTGGGTAGTTCGATCTTGGTTTAAACACCAGTTTTGGTGCACAACCGTTACCAGTTATAATTTGGGTTCTCTAATTAGAGAGAAGTGAAAACTCATTTGAATGACGATGAACAAGTGACGATCACATGCTCATGTAACCACCGAATGGTTATTGTTGTTTATCTAGACATGTTGAGCTCGTGCTTTTCATGTTGTAAAGTGCTTTGCGGTTCTGATCATGAACATGTAAATTGAGAAGGAGGTTTTTTTTGTTTTCTGTTGAAGGTGCATTCATTCCTGGACTTCCCGTCCAACCCGTGGTCATTCGCTATCCAAATAAAATGGTAACATCACTCAGCACATGATGAGCACAACATTTGTTAAAATCATGCGAAATGACCGTGTTGTGTAACTGGGTGTTTTGTGCTATTACAGGACACTGTCTCCTGGACGTGGTGTGGCCCTTCGGCGTAAGTACCACATACTGAACAAACAACTATTTTACCTCCTCCTATTACGAGTATTTCTGTAGTTTTCAAATTCGCACGTTTTGCCTTCATTTTCATTATTCGAATGCACACCATGTGATCCCCATCCCTACCAGTGATCTTTATTACCCCTGTTAACGCTACATAACCCAATCCTCTTATTCTTTATTACCCTAATTAGCCCTACCCAACCTCCTTCCTCTTTATTACGCCCATTAGCCCGACTCAACCTCTCTTTATCTTTATAACCCCCATTTGCCCTACTCAACCCCTCTAACTCTTTATTACTCCCATTAGACTTACTCAATCCCCCTTCCTCTTTATTACTCCCATAAGCTCTAATCAACCCCTCTTCCTCTTTATTCCTCCCAATAGACCTACTAAACCCCTCTTCCTCTTTATTACTCCCATTAGCCCTACTCAACCCCTCTTCCTCTTTATTACCCCCATTTGCCCTACTCAACCCCTCTAACTCTTTATCACTCCCTTTAGCCCTACTAAACTCTCTTCCTCTTTATTACCCTCTTTAGCAGGCTGGGCCAAATCAGGGGTGATTCTCAATTTTTCATACTACAAGGTTGCAATTTACCTAAAAGTTGTGGCTGGGTAACAGAAACAAAACCATGAAATTTTTTTTCAAAAATATTGACGTCTTATGGTAAAACAGCCCGTTACCATAGCAACCGTTACAGACGACTCAAACAATTCTTAAAATCGATGATTTCTCAGGCTGTGTGTGACCCCCAGGTTTGATTCTGGTACCAAAAGATTCAGAATTGAAAGCCAAGGATGATTGGATAGCTTAACAATGTCTGTGACACAATTCAATACAACTTTTATCCCAAAAACTCATTTTCATCTCAAATTTAAGGCATTTGTTTGAAAAAAAAATGAAAATTTTGCTTTTTAATCATAGGATAATCATTAATCAGAGCTATAGTCAAATTAAATGTACTTTAAATTAACTTTTGTCATTGATTAAGCTTTTTTGTCTCAAATTTAAGGTCTGACATTGAACATTGATAACAAAATAAAAAACCTAGTCCCAATTGTAATCAATGGAGGCCAATGACTTCTTAGTCACAACCTCAGTGGATGTTGCCAGTCCATGCAGCTTCTCCCTGACGCCCTTCACAACCCTGTATAGAGCCTGGAGCTGCGCCTCAGATGTGGGGGCCTTGTTAGTGTTCAAATCTGTGGCGAGTCCAAGTGTCCGCTCTGCTGCGTCATTGACAACTGGGAGTTTGGCTACAACTTCCTTGCCATGACGATAGCTATCTGCGGTGGGCCACTGTGCAACGGGGAGCTTGACAAAACTGGAGTCAATACCCAAGAGTTCAAACATGCTCCAAGAGTCGTAACCAACAAAGTCTTTGAGGGCTTTACTCCCCAATTGCTGTGAGGCTGGCATCTCCTGTATCATGTTATGTGCAGTCCCATGGTACCTGAGCATAGCCCTTCTCATAGTCTGCTTGTCAGATGACGTTCTGTCCGAGAAGAGTGCCAAAGAGACCAATCTCTCTGAGAGGTACCACAAATGGTTTTGTAGCTTCTCTCGAGCCACAGTCACAAAGGACAGAAATTTGGCAGGCCACTTTGTTGGATTCTTTGCGATACTGGCCTCAGCCTTGAGGAGGTTCTTCATCAGGTACAGGTCGTTAGATGGTGCATCTGCAGCACTGGTACATGTCAACCACGCTTTAGTGTAGAAGACTGACATGAATGCAGCGAGACTGGTCATGTCTTCCAGCTCTTCGGGTGTGTAGATATCTCCCAGCTGCCGACGGAAGAGTGCCACCTTTATAGTGTATAAAGTCTTGCTCATCCAACGGGCGTGGTGGAATGCCCCAAGAGCTCTGATAGTGATGGTCCTCATACCATCAGGGACAGTCCCTCCAAGAAACAGCAGTGTGAGGTGTGCCAGCTCCAGGTAGTCGTGTCGAAGAGTCTCCTTTGTGCTATTCTCCATCCACGTCTGAAGGAAGGTGATGGTGGCATGTACATGGCCAGCCAGCTCTCTCTGTTGAGCAGACACCTCGACCAATGTGTAGTTGCCCGGTCCAATTCACTCCAAGTGTTGAGCAGTCGCTTGAACAGCTGTTCATTAGGTCCTGTGGTGGGGCCATACACTATTGAGCAAGACGCCCCTCCAACCAATTCGTGGATGTGGTGCCGACACGCCAGTTGCAGAAGACTCCTGCCAAACTCAGTCTCCAGTCTTACTACGACTCCACTCTTGACCCCAGAGTTCACTGCCGTTGTATCGAAGACAAGAGCGCCTATCCTTTATGTGTCGATTGGGTGCTCATTGAGGACCTGGATAGAAAATAAATAGAATAAGGTAAAGACACCAATGATAACTTATATTCTACTAATAATAGAACATAAGTTAGAATATACTTTATAGACTAATATCAATTTTATCATTGATCAAATTAGTGTGGAATGCCAAATTGCTAATTTGCTTCATTATTATATTAAAAATAACTAACATATTCCAAGTAAATTCTTAATTTGATGTAGCTACTTACAAGTAGTTCTTTTTGTATAATTAAACAAAATCCACAACACCCTTTGGCTGTGGTACCTACAACTACACCGCTACTGTTACTTCACTTTTAGACTTTGGATATTTCAAGTTGGACAGTTTCACTGTCTTCAATGAACAAACATAAGAAACTTCCAAAATTTACAAAACTCAAATCTAAATTGTATAACTAAAAAGCGAAAAATAAGGATTTTTATTAACTTAACAGAACTGTAGAGCATAAATACCTGAATAATCTTTGCCGCCTCATTTTCAGCAGTTGACCTCCCTTCAATCCCAACAATTGACAGCAGTACCTCCTGGCCATCTGTCCCTGTCAGTATCACGGCCACTCGCTCCATGTCCTTGCCCACATGGGTTAGGGACTTAATCAGCTTCCCGTCCCAGTGCAGAGCATACATTTTGGAAGTGCTGTCACCAAGTTGCCACTTAGCGATGTCTCCCGCCTTCTCCACCCTCACAGACTGTCTCCTCCTCCCCGTTGTGTTCACTGATAGGTTGTACTGCTCCAGGTTCTTCCTGTCGTCTTTGTGAAAGGCAGCAGCCAGTTCTGTGATTGCCCTATTTGAAATTGCGTACTTGTCTGCAATCAAGCAGGCATCCTTTGGAACTCCTTCCAGCTTCTTGATGACCTTTGGGGATTGCACAGGAACAGTGTAGAGTGGTGTGTCAGTGGTCTCCTCAGAGTCATCAGTATCTTCTGATACATCTACATTAGGGGCAGTGCGCAGACAATCCCTATCTCTTCTCACCTGCTCTGCCTGCTGATCAAGAAACTTGCACTTCCTCCTATTTGCTAATTTCTCATCGCTAGACCCAAGCGTTGCTGTACGTGTACAGCTATCCCCACGTACACCTTGTAGGTAAGGCCAGTCGTCTTTATCTCTCTTGTCTTGCTTCTCCACAGCTTGTGCTGCTTCCAATTTCTTCTCAAAGTCAGGTTGAACGACCCAAAATGTCTGCCTCATATTTGCTAAGAAGTCCTTCCTTTTCTTGGTCTCTGCATCTGTCGTCCTACTCTTCTTACTCTTCCTTAGTTTGAACTCCTCAATATCCCTAAATATCATCTTCTCTATGGCTTGCCACGACTTGAGGGTAAAACCGGTATTTCCCCACCAGTCCTGCAAGTCCTTCACTACAAGCTTGACTGCATCCTTTTTGCTAGACTGAAGGTGGCTGGTTTCCTGCAGATGTCTGTGATACCCATGGTACTGGAGAACAACCAGTTCCCCTGTTGGTGGATAAGGGCCAGTGAATCCCTGGTTTCCTGGTAGATTGAAGATGGGGGGACACTTTTCGAAGAGCCACAACACGGTCTTGGCTTTTGTATCCATGCCTAATTGCCTATGTGATGCACTGCAATAAAAAAAACAATTATTAATATAATGTTTGAATGAGAAAAATAAACAAAAACAGCATACTTGCCTGATGAATGGTTACAGTAACAACCGAAAGCAGGCATTAAAATTAATGATTGTAAGCTGCTTTTGTTAACTTTTTTTTATTGAAATTAAGATGGCCAAATTTAAACAACGTTATAACAGTTATAAAAACTGGACAATACAAGGTTGTAAAAGACAATTTAAAGTAAATTTAATTTGATTAATGGTTATCCCCTCTTCCCCCTCTCTTTTGTGTCCTTCCCCCTCTCTCCCCATCTTGTCTGCCGCTCCCCTTGTTTTTTGTGTTTTGTGTGTCGGTTTGTCTTTTTGTGTGATTAATGTTAGCTCTTTCACGAGCCTCGATCTTGTATCCAAAAAAAAAAAAAAAATTTAAATAAATAAATAAATAAATAAAAATAAAAAATCCTATGATTAAAAAGCAAAATTTTCAATATTTTTCCATAAATATGCTTGAAATTTCAGACAAAAATCAGTTTTTTGGATAAAAGTGGTATTGAATTGTGTCACAGACATTGTTAAGCTATCCAATCATCCTTGGCTTTCAATTCTGCATCTTTTGGTACCAGAATCAACTCTGGGGGTCAAACACAGCTTGAGAAATCGTCAATTTAGGTATTGCCTCTTGTCGGTGATGCCCGAGGTGTTAAACATGGCAAAGCGAATCGAGTATTCCATCTTGATGAAAGCGTGCTCCATAACACCGAACCTCCTCCTAGCAAATGCACCGGATGGCAGATTTGGTCAGGTTTTACCCTCAGAGAACCAAACCAGAACCAGATGATTTGGGTGAAAATATCTACGAACAAGTGAACAATCCTCCCACCTCTGATTTAATGTGTTTTTATACCTGGGCCTCGCTCCCTCGTTGAGCCTTGTACTTCACCCCTCAGTTTGAAACATTGACTTCCTCATTGGTTTTGGGAAAAATCAAATGAAATCATTGACTTTAATGATTGTTAATGCCAAATGTTTGTGTTAAAACCTGTTTGTGCAGTAATGATCTGATATTTTCTCGAAATGTTTTTCTTTGAACAGCCTCAAGATCCTGTGGTTAACCTTGTGCCAGATTCACAACAGAGTGGAGATCGAGGTGAACATGCACACTATGATTCATACAACATACGTGTCCGATGAAGCAGGTCACCATGTCTGTGCCCTTCAGTTGGACGGTTTGTCATTTCTGCATCAGTCAGATGGTAGGGCAGCCCGTAGTGTCTGTGTTGATCGGTCGGGCAGACAATCACGTCCTTGTTTGGCAGGCCGTTGTGTTCGCATTGACTTGTCGCAATCTCTGTGCTGCATGTGTTGTCCTGTCGGACAGGATTTCATGTCTGACTATCTGTGGTGGTTGGTCAGGTTGGCTGCCCTTGTACATGTTGATCGATCAGGCAGGCCGTCGTGTCAATGTTGGTCCAACAAGCTGTCGTACCTGCCTAGGTTGGCCAATCCTGCAAATGCTCCCTCCCCTTTTCCTTATCCCTATGTTGATGATGAAATTTCCTCATCCATAATAATGTAGTCGTTGGAGTGCTCGTTTACCACAGGTGTAATTTTAATTATTTGGCAGTAAGGAATTGGTGCTGTGGGTGCTGTGGGTACTGTGGGTGCTGTGTGACGGTTTATGGTTTATTTGGACCTTGTATCACACATCGTGTTATTGTGATGCGTTGCTACGTACCCTCGACTGGCTGACTGGTTTTATATCTCCGAGAGAAACAAATACTGTACTACGATTGTCAAACTTTACCATGGTTGGCAGTGCTGTAACTTACAGGTATTTTCTTCACTTGACTTTTGCGTCTCAAAAGACTTGGCCGATGTAACCTCTAATTAGGACGGCCTCCACCCTGGGTAGGGCTCCGTAGGCCCCTTGAAATATTCTAACCACAATTGCACCCTTCATGTGGGGCCCGGTGAACAGAGAGCCACACTCGTGCGTCACATATCCTGAAATTGCGTTTAATTGTCTTTCGGAACTTTAACGGGTAAGAGGAAAAATGCGAAATAATAAAAACGAATACGAAGGAAGAAAAGCTCGCACAAGCTGTTGGGCACAAGCTGTAGGGCACAAGCTGTGGGGCACAAGCTGTAGGGCACAAGCTGTGGGGCACAAGCTGTATGGCACAAGCTGTGGGGCACAAGCTGTGGGGCACAAGCTGTGGGGCACAAGCTGTAGGGCACAAGCTGTAGGGTACAAGCTGTGTGGCACAAGCTGTGTGGCACAAGCTGTGGGGCACAAGCTGTGTGGCACAAGCTGTACACCACAAGCTGTACGCCACAAGCTGTACGCCACAAGCTGTACGGCACAAGCTGTGGGGCACAAGCTGTGGGGCACAAGCTGTGGGGCACAAGCTGTACGGCACAAGCTGTGGGGCACAAGCTGTGGGGCACAAGGTGTCTGTCGGCCTACGTCTGTCCTTGAATACACTAAACACAAATACTCCCTTCTTGCATATAGATACTTTACATAAGCATTGATCTAAGGCTCACAATAAAGCTTGTACGCAAATCCCACGCGTGCCAGACATGTTGGTCGACATCAATGTACTTTGACGCAAGTTGCAAGGATAACATGAGACAAACACTTTTTTTTTGTATACAAGGTCGAGGCTCGTGTAAGAGTTAACATTGATCACAAAAAGACAAACTGGCACATAAAACATGATAAAGGGAGTGGGAGAACAAGATGGAGAGCAGGGACATCGGGAGATCTGTGGGAGGGAGAGGGCTTGAGGGGAGGAGGCATGGGAAGGGGGGAGGGAGGGGCGGGTGGTAGAGGTAACAAAAAAACAAAAAAAACACGTGGACACTGTTAGGACTTCCAGGAAAGAAGTCGGTATTTCGAAAAAGTGGATTTGGGGTGAAATTAGCGGAGGTAGAAAAGATCAAGGTTTTGGATGGGGGAAGATAAGTGATGGTGGTGAACAGCTGTTTTAAAGACCTGGAGGGAGGAGTGGGATTGAAGAGAGTGTGGGAGATTGAGAACACATTTGGCATTTTGAACCTCGGTTCTTCATATCATGAAACATTTGTTCAGATCGAACACTACTCAAGTAGTAGGCCAGGTAGACCAATGTTGGGTTGGAATCCCCTAAGCATCCTCTTGTGGAAACATTGTAGTTTCACTGGTACGGGTGGAGGAGACCTGCATGCATTCGAAGTCCATTTACCTGTATGTTGCCATGAAACGTTTTACATTTGCCAGATTCCTCATGCGTGATGAACCACTTTCCTTCATTTGGAGTAATTAGGTGTTGTAACATCCTTCAGCCATTGGCTGAGATTCAGGTTTAGCTGGACCTGAGAAATGGCTGTAAGTGGTGTTGTGGTTGGAATTGAGTCTTCATTTTGTCCAATTGTTTTTGCCAGTACCTGCCCGTGTACGAGCCCAGCGACGCGGAGAAAAGGGACCCCAACATTTATGCCAACAATGTGCGAAAGGTCATGGCCAGGTACGCGACCGTGCTGTTCCTCTCTCTGCAGGTGTGAGATGGCTCGGTATTCGGTAGTGAGAAGGTTTTTACACCTGTGAAAGCAGGTGTATGTCAGGGACCTTTGTAAGAATATCGGCATGAAGGACTCATTTGATCATAACACGACAGTCCCAGTAAAACAACGAGGTGTACACAAGGCCATTCTGTCTCTCTTTTTCTCTCTCTTGCTCTCTCTCTTCCCCCTCTCTTACTCTCTCCCCTCCTCTTACTCTCTCCTCCTCTCTTACTCTCTCCCCCCCCCTCTCTTTTTTTTTTTTTTTTTTTTTTTTTTTGTATACAAGATCGAGGCTCGTGAAAGAGCGAACATTAATCGCACAGAAAGACAAACCGACACATAAAACATATAACATCGGGAGCGGGAGACAAGATGGGGGAGAGAGGGGGAAGGACACAAACACAACATTTGAGAGCAGGGACCGAGAGACATGGAGACATCGAGAGATCTGTGGGATGGAGAGGGCTTTGGGGGGGGGGGAGGCATGGGAAGGGGGGGGGTGGGAGAGGTATAAAACATATGGACACTGCCAGGACTTCCAGGAAAGAAGTTGGAATTTCAAACAAGGTGGATCTGGGGTGAATTAGCGGGGGTAGAAAAGATCAAGGTTTTGGATGGGGGAAGATAAGAGATGGTGGTGAACAGCTGTTTTAAAGACCTGGAGGGAGGAGTGGGATTGAAGGGAGTGTGGGAGTTTGTTCCAGAGGCGGGGGAAAAGAGGAATGAAGGAGTGAAGGTGAGCAGAGAGCCGAGATTTCGGCAGTTTAACCATCAGAGGGTTGCTGGCAGATCTTGTGCGACCTGTAGGAATATTTGGGAGACAGAGCACAGAGAGAGCTGGGGGAGCAAGGCCGGAGAGGAGTCGGTAGAAGTCCCCTCCTCTCTTACTCTCTCTTCCCCTCTCTTACTCTCTCTTTCCCTCTCTTACTCTCTCTTCCCCTCTCTTACTCTCTCCCCTCCTCTCTTACTCTCTCTTCCCCTCTCTTACTCTCTCCCCTCCTCTCTTACTCTCTCTTCCCCTCTCTTACTCTCTCCCCTCCTCTCTTACTCTCTCCCCTCCTCTCTTACTCTCTCTTCCCCTCTCTTACTCTCTCTTCCCCTCTCTTACTCTCTCCCCTCCTCTCTTACTCTCTCTTCCCCTCTCTTACTCTCTCCCCTCCTCTCTTACTCTCTCTTCCCCTCTCTTACTCTCACCCCTCCTCTCTTACTCTCTCTTCCCCTCTCTTACTCTCTCCCCTCCTCTCTTACTCTCTCTTCCCCTCTCTTACTCTCTCTTCCCCTCTCTTACTCTCTCCCCTCCTCTCTTACTCTCTCTTCCCCTCTCTTACTCTCTCTTCCCCTCTCTTACTCTCTCCCCTCCTCTCTTACTCTCTCTCTTCCCCTCTCTTACTCTCTCTTCCCCTCTCTTACTCTCTCTTCCCCTCTCTTACTCTCTCTTCCCCTCTCTTACTCTCTCCCCTCCTCTCTTACTCTCTCTTCCCCTCTCTTACTCTCTCTTCCCCTCTCTTACTCTCTCCCCTCCTCTCTTACTCTCTCTTCCCCTCTCTTACTCTCTCTTCCCCTCTCTTACTCTCTCTTCCCCTCTCTTACTCTCTCTTCCCCTCTCTTACTCTCTCCCCTCCTCTCTTACTCTCTCTTCCCCTCTCTTACTCTCTCTTCCCCTCTCTTACTCTCTCCCCTCCTCTCTTACTCTCTCTTCCCCTCTCTTACTCTCTCCCCTCCTCTCTTACTCTCTCTTCCCCTCTCTTACTCTCACCCCTCCTCTCTTACTCTCTCCCCTCCTCTCTTACTCTCTCCCATCCTCTCTTACTCTCTCCCCTCCTCTCTTACTCTCACCCCTCCTCTCTTACTCTCACCCCTCCTCTCTTACTCTCTCCCCTCCTCTCTTACTCTCTCCCCTCTCTCTTCCCCTCTCCCCTCCTCTCTTACTCTCTCCCCTCCTCTCTTACTCTCTCCCCTCTCTCTTCCCCTCTCCCCTCCTCTCTTACTCTCTCCCCTCCTCTCTTACTCTCTCCCCTCCTCTCTTACTCTCTCCCCTCCTCTCTTACTCTCTCCCCTCTCTCTTCCCCTCTCCCCTCCTCTCTTACTCTCTCCCCTCCTCTCTTACTCTCTCCCCTCTCTCTTCCCCTCTCCCCTCCTCTCTTACTCTCTCCCCTCCTCTCTTACTCTCTCCCCTCCTCTCTTACTCTCTCCCCTCCTCTCTTACTCTCTCCCCTCTCTCTTCCCCTCTCCCCTCCTCTCTTACTCTCTCCCCTCCTCTCTTACTCTCTCCCCTCCTCTCTTACTCTCTCCCCTCCTCTCTTACTCTCTCCCCTCCTCTCTTTCTCTCTCTTCCCCTCTCTTACTCTCTCTTCCCCTCTCTCCCCTCCTCTCTTTCTCTCTCTTCCCCTCTCTTACTCTCTCTTCCCCTCTCTCCCCTCCTCTCTTTCTCTCTCCCCTCTCTCTTCCCCTCTCTCCCCGCCTCTCTTTCCCCCTCTCTCCTCCTCTCTTTCGTACCCCTCCAACCTCTTATATTTTGTTATAAATGGGTATAACATGTTAAACAATCTTCGAGTTTATTGATGTTCGCGTGTTTCTTGCTCCCACTATTATGGGTAAAATTGCATTTATTCAGTCCCCAAATGAAGCACTACCATGTGTGTTATAGTAGTGGAGCGGCGACTAGTGGAATCACAACATGGGAGTCTAACATGCGGCAAAGGTCAAGCCTGTGGTGAAGTAATAATCATGTGCACGTCACACAAAACTGGGATTTTACACACGTGATGGCAAGACAAAGGAAGGACATTGTTTTGATTTCACCTTGAGATCATTCTCCAGCTCGTCCCATATTATACAAGAGATTGAATCCCAAAAATCTAGAGAAATTCATCGGGAATGTCATCATCATAGGAAGCGGTGTCACAGTAGAATGTGCCAACAATCCATGGTTGCAGTGTGTATGTAACATTGATTTACTGTAAAGTACAGTACGGTTACCAGCAGGTGTCCATGTTTAATCCATCCACGTGTGTTGGCAGAGCACTGGGAGTACCCACGGTTTCCTTGACTTTAGAGGATTATTTCAGCAAGAGGCGATCACAGACGGAACCTCCAGAAACGGAACGGATATCCTCCTTACTGTGCTCTCTCAGGTGGGTGTTTGGTGGTGGATGTTCACTCCATGTTGCATGTAAATTGTAACTGAGCTGTTTCAGATCATTCTGTTGTCATTGAAAAGCATGTTGGTTTTGCATCCAAGGTCAAGATTCGTGGAAGAGCGAGAACACTGATCGGATCAGGATGCAATAGAACAAAACGAACAGGAGAGAGAGAGGGGGGAACACACCAACAGCAGGGTTGAGGGACAAGATAGAGGGAGACTTGGACAAATAATGGATGGGGTCAAGGGGAGAACACGAGGGAAAAGAGTGAACTCTTGGGAAGAAAAAACAGGAAATATGGATGGAGGGTGGGGGGTGGAGGTGTTGATGGAGATGGGGAAGAAAAAACAGGAAATATGGATGGAGGGTGGGGGGTGGAGGTGTTGATGGAGGTGGGGAAGGAAAAACAGGAAATATGTAAGGAGGTGGAGGGTTGGGGGTGTTGATGGAGGTGGGGAAGGAAAAACAGGAAATATGGAAGGAGGTGGAGGGTGGGGGGTGTTGATGGAGGTGGGGAAGGAAAAACAGGAAATATGAAAGGAAGTGGAGGGTGGGGGGTGTTGATGGAGGTGGGGAAGGAAAAACAGGAAATATGGAAGGAGGTGGAGGGTTGGGGGTGTTGATGGAGGTGGGGAAGGAAAAACAGGAAATATGGAAGGAGGTGGAGGGTTGGGGGTGTTGATGGAGGTGGGGAAGGAAAAACAGGAAATATGGAAGGAAGTGGAGGGTGGCGGTGGGGAAGGAAAAACAGGAAATATGGAAGGAAGTGGAGGGTGGGGGTGTTGATGGAGGTGGGGAAGGAAAAACAGGAAATATGGAAGGAAGTGGAGGGTGGTGGTGGGGAAGGAAAAACAGGAAATATGGAAGGAAATGGAGGGTGGGGGTGTTGATGGAGGTGGGGAAGGAAAAACAGGAAATATGGAAGGAGGTGGAGGGTGGGGGTGTTGATGGAGGTGGGGAAGGAAAAACAGGAAATATGGAAGGAAGTGGAGGGTGGTGGTGGGGAAGGAAAAACAGGAAATATGGAAGGAAATGGAGGGTGGGGGTGTTGATGGAGGTGGGGAAGGAAAAACAGGAAATATGGAAGGAGGTGGAGGGTGGGGGGTGTTGATGGAGGTGGGGAAGGAAAAACAGGAAATATGGAAGGAGGTGGAGGGTAGGGGGTGTTGAAGGAGGTGGGGAAGGAAAAACAGGAAATATGGAAGGAAGTGGAGGGTGGCGGTGGGGAATGAAAAACAGGAAATATGGAAGGAAGTGGAGGGTGGGGGTGTTGATGAGGGTATAAAAGATCATGGTTTTCTTTTTGTCTCAAACATGTTTGTTTTGAAGCTCAACCAAAAGTTCTCTCTTGTCATGTTTATGTTATCTATGCTCGTTATAATTTAATCGTTTAGCCCAATTGAAGACTACTTGGTAGAGTCGTCAAAATGTCAGGCCTGATCCTTTCACTGCGTTGGAGTTGCCTTCTGTTTCCTTGGATATCTTTTTCCAACTACACCGAATGGTTTTCTACCAGGTAACTTTGTCTGTATCTGTTAAAGTACAGTAAACCTTTTGATGCTTTGTTTCGATGTCAAACCAGATTAATTTTCCTATCTGCATATTTTTACAGCGTAGCTCGTAGGGCAATTCTGGCTGGAGCAGCGTTTGTCTGTCCGTATGTAGTGCTGGTATTTTGTGGGTTTATTGTCCCCTGTCGCACAGCGGAGCGAAAGGGGGACTATGGTTTTCCCCTCCGTCCGTGCTGGTGTGCGTGTTTGCGTGCGGGCGTGTGGGCGTGCGTGCGTGCGTAAGAGAAGGACCGCATTCGAATTTGGTGTGTGGGGGCAACCCACGTCAAAATCCAAGATGGCCGCCGCCATGTATGTCTGATGCCATGTATGTCTGAACCTTGTGAGATGAATATCTTGAAAAATAAGCGAAGTACCAACTTCTAATCTGGTGTGTGGGTGTATCTACGCATAAGGAAGAACGCTATTGAAAATTGGGTCGCCACGTCAAAATCCAAGATGGCCGCCACCATATATATGTCTGAACCTTGTGAGCGAAATATCTTGAAAAATAAGGGAAGTACCAACTTCTAATCTGGTGTGTGGGTGTATCTAGGCACAAGCAAGAATGCTGTTTAAAATTGGGTCGCCACGTCAAAATGCAAGATGGCCGCCGCCATGTATGTCTGAACCTTGTGAGCGGAATATCTGGAAAAATAAGCGAAGTACCAACTTCTAATCTGTTGTGTGGGTGTATCTAGGCATAAGGAAGAACGCTCTTGAAAATTGGGTCGCCACGTCAAAATCCAAGATGGCCGCCTCCATGTATGTCTGAACCTTGTGAGCGAAATATCATATCATATCATAGCATGTTTTCTGCGTCTTCCACTTTGTCAACTCACATCACTTCACCGACGGGGGACCTAGGCGTAACGCTTGTTCCCTTTAACATTCGCTTTCTCTGCAATTCTTGGTCCGATTGACACGAAATTTTCACAATAGGAATGCCTCCTCCTGTACAATTTAGTAATGACAAGCGTTATGCCTCGGTCCCCCGTCGGTGAAGTGATGCGAGTTGACAAAGTGGAAGACGCAAGGCGGCCATCGTGGATTTTGACGTGGCGACCCATTTTTCAATAGCGTTCTCCCTTATGCGTAGATACACCCACACACCAGATTAGAAGCTGGTACTTTGCTTATTTTTCAAGATATTTCGCTCACAAGGTTCAGACATACATGGCGGCGGCCATCTTGGATTTTGACGTGGCGACCCAATTTTCAATAGCGTTCTTCCTTATGCCGAGATACACCCACACACCAAATTAGAAGTTGGTACTTCGCTTATTTTTCAAGATATTCATCTCACAAGGTTCAGACATACATGGCGGCGGCCATCTTGGATTTTGACATGGCGACCCAATTTTAAACAGCGTTCTTGCTTGTGCCTAGATACACCCACAAACCAGATTAGAAGTTGGTACTTCGCTTATTTTTCAAGATATTTCGCTCACAAGGTTCAGACATATATATATATGGTGGCGGCCATCTTGGATTTTGACATGGCGACCCAATTTTAAACAGCGTTCTTGCTTGTGCCTAGATACACCCACACACCAGATTAGAAGTTGGTACTTCGCTTATTTTTCAAGATATTTCGCTCACAAGGTTCAGACATATATATGGTGGCGGCCATTTTGGATTTTGACGTGTATTGCCATCCACGGCTCATGGAGGGACTTTCCATGTAAATAAGTTACTTCGAGGACAAGAAAATTGGAGTTGTTGAGGAAATTGGTGCAGGACGTGTGGGGAGGTATTGATCAATATTGATTCGCCAATAAATGTCACAGAGGAAACAAAGGAAAATCCGTTTTAATATTTTTGTCTGAATTCTCTACACATTCCACATCTTTTCCCATGGAATAGGATGTTGAGTGTTTTTAATTTTCCTTTCGAAATGTTTGTGCTCCCTCTGTATAATTGTCTCGAGTGCTGGTAGAATTACTGTATTTCCTCCAACAAATACCAACCATCTAGCAACCCTTATTTTCTGGGTACATTGGAGTAACACGTTCGCACACCCAAAACTCGCACACCCAGGTGTTTACTGGAAGATGTATCTGCAATATTGTGTTGCTGCGATTGCAGTAGAAAGTTGTTGCTTTTATTTTCTTCATTCAGATCAAATCAGAAACTCCACTGAACTGTCTTCAGACACACATTGATCAGTGACCTAAACTTGGGGAGCGTGAGCGAGATGACGGAAATGGTACCTTCAGTTCCATGTTCATCACTGGCTTTCTCCCGATACGTATTTGAATCATATGAGAGAACATCAGGCCACAAACGTACAAATGCATGGAATTATCATTTAATTTGTTGTGCTGTCATGGATTTCCATCATTAATCCCTGTCTGTGCTGTCTTGTCTGAGTGTTCTGTGAATTGGTGTGCACACCTGAGATGATCTTTTCTTACCTAAGAATATCCCTCCTTCGTTAACGGCCCCATTTTCTTGTAGGGTTGGTTGGGGAAGGTTTTTCTTCCAAGTCTTTCACGAACTGGCTGGCCAGCTCTAATGTACGACTGAAGGAGATTTTGACATGAATTAGTTATTTGTTCAGGGTGCCAGAGATACCTCGACTACTCTTCATAAAGAACACCTTGGGATCTTTAACGTCCACAAACGGCCCCATTGTTGGCCACGGTCAGACGCCACAGAGGGGAGCGTGCATACCTGGAAGCTGTCCTACCAACCCCATTTTATATCTGAGAAATATTCAACGGCTTGCGAGGCCACTGTACAAGGAAAGGAGATGGAAATAATATCTTGATTTGTTTTGCCATATTTTAAGATTTTTTTTCCAAAAACGAAAACTGCCCAAAGTAAAGACTTTTTAACTTCATATTGCTACAAAAACGTAACGTGTATCAATAATCAGGTGTCGTTTTGGGAATGTGCATAGAAGACTTGAAGACTTTCAGTTGTTCACGTTACTCCACTGAAACAACACTGAATGGTACAACTATCGGGGATGCCTCTACACGGTGGTTGCACCCCTCTCCCCCCCCCCACCCCCTAACTTAAGTTGGGGGCCAAATCTTCCCCATTCTTCCCTGCTGCCTGGATTCGTCAGGGCAGCACGGTCACAGTCAGAGTGCTGATTGGTCCCCATGGACCGGGCCATTCCCTCTTGTCTCTGTCACTCTATCTCTAAGTCTAACTCTGCCGTGGCCCTGACTTCGTAAAGACGGGGGAACACCATCTTGGATGTTGAGGATCACTGGGTCGCTCCATGCTGCACACTTGTTCGAGAGAACTGTCCGGGGCTATGCAACAACAACAACAACAACAACAACAACAACACCGAACAGTTTGCAAAGCCACTGTACACGGAAAGGAAGGATTTTGGGAGAACACGCGAAGAGATTGTAAAATAAAGCGGAGAGATGTTTAACGGAGTATTTAATTGTATTGCACGAAGTCGATTTGAAGCACCAGAGTATTTTACAAGATGAACCAATTATTATACTCTGTCGTCACAAAACGGTGCCAGTTTTGCCCAATGATGTGCCATGGAAGCTTGCGGGTGCAGGATTGGGGGATGTAACAACTGGAAGGTATAAATGGAGTATCCCCTTCTTAAACTTCATGTGAATTTGCTGCAGAATTGTCCTTCAATTCCCCCTTATTGTCCTCCTTCCCATTTGTCTGTGCTTTTTTTATCTGTCTATTTGCCTCAAATTTGCCAAAAAAACAAACAAAAAAAAAAAACATTTCCTTCTCTGTTCTCATTCGTTTATTCATTCTTGTTCGTTCGTTCTTCGACCACGTGTTTCTCCCCCATTTCCCCAGATAGTTTCACTCATTAACCTTCAATGTTTACACTTTCCCCTCAAGTTATGTATTCCGTCATATATTATAACACCTTTTTCTTCTTCTTCTTTAAAAGGCTGCTTTCGACTTGCTCACCAAATCAATTCATCCCAAAAAAAATATCCATCTCCTATAGTGCCTTTTTTCTACATTCCCTAAACTCTCCTGCACTCCATCCTCCATCCAGCGTCCTTAAACGTATTTTTAACTCGAAGGTCACAAGAAACTCATTTTGCAATAAATGTTCGTTTCCCATAAATCGTACACTTTCAAAAATCCAATCTCACCCCTCCCCTCCAAATCTTCCCCATAACCCCTCCCCTCCAAATCTTCCCCATCACCCCTCCCCTCCAAATTTTCCCCATCACCCATCCCTTTCAAATCTCCCCCCTTGCCCCCTCCCTCCTAAACTACCCCCTCACCCCTCCCCGCCAAGACGCCCCCTCGCCCCTCCCCTCCTAGACTCCTGCCTCACCCCTCCCCTCCAAATCTCCCCCATATCCCATCCCTTTCAAATCCCTCCCCTTGTCCCTTCCCTCCCAAACTCCCCCCTCACCCCTCCCCTTCAAATCTCCCCACCCTCATTGCTTCTCAATTTCCCCCCTCTCGCTTCCCCTCCTCAAAGCGTCCTCCCCGCTTCTTCCCCCTTCAAACTCTCACCTCCATCTCCCCCAACCTTCTGCCTCGCTCTTCCCCCTCCTCAAATAACACCTCATTGTGGCTCACCCAATCACCATCAAACCTTTTGTCCGCCCCATCCTTCCCTTTCTCCGAGCTATTCTGAAATCTCTGACACACCTTCAACAGCTCTCCCTACCTCTTCCACCTCTTCCACATCTTACCCTACCCCTCCTCCCCCCTGTTCTGTATCTGATGCTCCCCCTTCCTCTTCATTAACGGTATGGACCTCAAACATCCGGGGCCTTCGTTCAAACTTAACTGATCTCTCCATACAGGTTGCTTCTGTCAAACCAGACGTGATCTGCTTAACAGAAACTTTCCTCCTTTATGATGTCTCTGATTCCATAGTATCTCTCCCGGGCTACTCCCTCCTCCGGTATGATAGACCTGAGCCTCGTCCTGGAGGCGGGGTTGCTATCTTTATCAAAAACTCTCTTCCTCACTCGCCCTGCACTGCACTCTCTCCACCTCACCCCCAGGAATACCTCTGGCTACGGCTTCCCCTTCGCTCCCACCTCTTGTTCATATGTGTGTTGTACCGTCCACCAAACAGTGATGACTCCATCTACATCTCGCTGTCTGATGATATGGACCAACTTCTATCTACTCATCCCAACTCTCTCTTCCTCATATGTGGTGATTTCAACTGTCATCATGCCAGTTGGCTGGGTGTGGGTAGCTCTCTCACCAGCCATGGCTCCTCAGCAAAGGACTTCTGCGACTCACTGGGACTGACACAATCTGTCAATTTCCCGACCCGGATCTCAGTCAACGGAACATCTTCTCTTCTGGACTTGGTTATGACTAACTTCCCTGAAAATGTCTGCTGCTCTTCTTCTGCTCCGATCGGATCATCTGATCATGTCCTTGTTAAAGTGGACATCTCTCTGACCATCCTCAGGGAGCCTGCTCAGCGTCGACGAGTCTGGCATTTCACTCAGGCCAACTGGCACGGTCTTCAAGCAGCCATCAATCATCTGGACTGGTCTCCCATCTCTACCACCTCTGACATCAACTCATCCTGGGAATTCTTCCAAAGTAAATTGCTCTCTCTCATGCACAGATTTATCCCATCTCGTCTTCAGTTGTCATACCCTTCCTCCCGTCCATGGTACACGGAATCTTGTGGTGAGGCTGTTGCCCAGAAACAACTTGCCTTCGTCTCCTGGAAAGCAAATCCAACGGAAGGAAATCTCATTTCCTTTCACAAAGCCCGAAACAAGTGTGTGTCCACCCTCAGGAGAGCCAGGAAACAATATCTCTCCGTTCTCAAGACCGAACTCTCTTATCTGTCTCCCTCTTCCAAATCCTGGTGGCGTCTGGTCAAATCCGTTTCTGGTGTTTGTTCCCCCTCCATCCCCTCCCTTACCTCAAACGGCTACACAGCTGACTCCGCACGTGAAAAAGCTGAATGCCTCAACTCTGTGTTTGCCTCTAAATCTTGTGTCCCAAACCCATCCCTCTCTGTACCCACCATACCCAGTCGTACCCTGCTGCTCCTGGACTCCGTGTCCTTTCCTCCTGACAAGGTGGAAAAGTTTCTGTCAACCCTCGACTCTGATTCTGCAACTGGACCCGACGGCATCAGCCCACGGGTCCTAAAATCCTGCTCTGCTGCTCTATCTCACCCTCTCTCTGTTCTCTTCACCCTCTCTTTTGCTCAAGGTCAACTGCCATCTGCTTGGAAATCAGCCAACATCACCGCTTTGCACAAAAAAGGTGCAAAAACAGATCCTAGCAACTACAGACCAATCAGCCTTCTCCCAATTATCAGCAAAGTCATGGAATCCATCATTGCTTCGGATATGAAATCTTTCCTCTTCTCCAATGGCTTGATCTCTGATCATCAATTTGGTTTCAGACCAGGTCACTCTACTCTGGACATGCTGCTTCTGCTGTCTCAACAATGGATGGAGGTCCTCAATGCCAAACAGGAAATTAGAGCTGTCTCCCTCGACATATCACGTGCCTTCGACACGGTCTGGCACCCCGCTCTGCTCACCAAACTCTCTCCTCCTTTGGTATCCATGGAAATCTCCACGCATGGCTGGCGGACTTCCTCTCTAGTCGTCGTCAACGTGTGGCCCTGAATGGGTTTCTCTCATCTCCTCTTCCTGTTCAGGCTGGAGTTCCCCAAGGCAGTGTTCTGGGCCCCGTGCTTTTTCTGGTCTTCATCAATGATCTCTCTGACTCTCTCGAAAATCCTCTCTATCTCTTTGCTGATGACTCCACTCTCTGCCGCTCCATTCCTCTTCCCTCAGATCGGCAGTCTGCTGCCTCCTCACTCTCTGAAGACCTGGACAAAATCACAGACTGGTCAAACAAGTGGAACATGTCTTTCAATCCTGACAAATCTCACACTCTTACTATGTCTCTCCGAAAAGATCGACTGGACAACCCTCCCATCTACTTTCTCAACAATCCTCTCCAAGAAGTTCTGTCGCTCAAGATTTTGGGTCTCACTATCTGCCATGATCTTTCTTGGGAAAACCACATTTCCAAGCTGGCCTCCAAAGCCAGTCGCCGACTGGGCATCCTCCGTCGTGCGAAGTCCTTCCTCGGCACACCTGAGCTCCTCACCACATACAAGGCTTTCATCCGCAGCTCAATGGAATACTGTTCTCCCCTATGGGCCGGTGCTCCTGCCTCACACCTAGCTCGGCTTCACGCTGTTGAAACCAAAGCTTTCAGAATTATTGGAATCTCCCGCGATGAAGCTATCTCTGAGGGCCTTTCACTCACTCACCGCAGGCAGGTAGGTGGTCTTTCTGTCTTCTACCGACTCCTCTCCGGCCTTGCACCCCCAGCTCTCTCTGTGCTCTGTCCCCCAAATATTCCTACAGGTCGCACAAGATCTGCCAGCAACCCTCCGATGGTTAAACTGCCGAAATCTCGGCTCTCTGCTCACCTTCACTCTTTCATTCCTCTTTTCTCCCGCCTCTGGAACAAACTCCCTCACTCCCTTCAATCCCACTCCTCCCTCCAGGTCTTTAAAACAGCTGTTCACCACCATCTCTTATCTTCCCCCATCCAAAACCTTGATCTTTTCTACCCCCGCTAATTCACCCCAGATCCACCTTGTTTGAAATTCCAACTTCTTTCCTGGAAGTCCTGGCAGTGTCCATATGTTTTATACCTCTCCCACCGCCCCCTTCCCATGCCCCCCCCGCCCCCCCAAAGCCCTCGCCCTCTCTCAGATCTCTCGATGTCTCCATGTCTCTCGGTCCCTGCTCTCAAATGTTGTGTTTGTGTCCTTCCCCCTCTCTCCCCATCTTGTCTACCGCTCCCGATGTTATATGTTTTATGTGTCGGTTTGTCTTTCTGTGAGATTAATGTTCGCTCTTTCACGAGCCTCGATCTTGTATACAAAAAAAAAAAAAAAAAATACATTGTCCATTGAGTGACCTCGAGGCCTATGCGGTCAAGCTCTTCCGGGAGCCCTGATCTCAGGATGGTTTTACCGACAGTTGATGAGTAAACGGTACCGTCTTCCTTGTCAGAGACGTGGCTTTATTTTTATTCTGAATAATTGTAATTTTATAATGAACCCTGGTAGCACAACAAAGCGGAGTCCAGCATTAACCCCTCGTGCGCCTGTGTGTGTGCTGCAGGGTGAACGCAGAGAGGTGGCCGGCAATAGTATCGAAGCTGATAGAACGCACGAAGACAAATGGAGAGGTAGCCGTCGGAATGGAGGAGCTCGCTCGTTACCTCGGCCTGCCTCAGTCTGTGCCATTCCGGGAGCTTTTTGAAAGATTTGACAAGGTAATGCCTCGCTTTGACATCCTCCACATTGTCAGACTCCTCCACCAGTACCTCTTCACTTCCTGGTTTATTTCCCTCTATTTGTGGATTCCATTTTGACCACAACTTCTAAAATTTTGTTTGAAGTGGATTTATTTTGATGAGGTTTATGTTGTGATCTGTTTTTCATCTTTGAACATCACTTGTAAAACGTTCAGCCGAGTTTTTTTTCCCCATATTTACCCCATGCACACAAAGCGAAAAGTGGGGCTAAGCAATTGGTTCATGTCTGTCAGTCTGTCCATCTGTCGATCAGTTTATGATCGAGGAACAACTTATTTAAACCAATGGTGTATTCTGTGTACAGCAGACAAGAACATGAGACATCCAATGGGGAGTATTTGTGTGGGTACAGCAATTTACAGAAGCAAAGTTATACCCGATCTAAATAACAACTTATACACTTACCTACACCAACCCAGCCAATGGCGGCACAACACACTCGCACCTGAACGAAAAGTAGAATAGTTCAGTAAGATAGAGCAGAGTGAGGCTATTCCATCCTCTGTCGCTTCCATATGCTCGGGGAGAGGCAATTGGGAGTGACGCGATGACGTTGAGTTCTTATTTTGCAACAGTGGTGGTCATTGGTCCTGATCGTTCCTGGTGTGAGTTGGCAACTCCTCTCCGGTGGTCCTTCACTCGCTTCTCTACTCTACTGTCAGCTCTCACTGTTCCACACTCTCCACCGTCCAGACGACCATTACCTTGTTCTGTGAACTCTCCTTCCAGATCACAACCACTGTCTCGCTCCCACTGCCACTGCCACTGTCTAGCCCGGGTCCTGGCCCCCTTCTTTGATGCATCTGGAGAGGGGTGGAGTCTGGTGGGGGGCAGAGTCCACGGCCCTTCCTTTTCAGGGATGGTCGACGGGGCGAAGGTCACGCGCCACCCAATTTCATCCTGGAGTGGCATGTCCATTGGCTCGGGTGAGGTTCCTTCTGACGTCATCCTCACAGAAAGTCTGTCAACTTCGAACCACGTTCAGTGTTCTTCGGACCGGGGCACGGCACGAATCTCCATACCTCACATTGGGCAGATGTGTTTTGCTGTGCATTTATGGTGCGAATGTCTGCCCAGGATCTGGATAGCATGGGAGGCAGCTGGAGGGCCCCGCCGCCGATTGGAAAGCATGGGAGTATTAGCAAGTATTTGCGCCATGCCCGCATTGACGCTTTGATGATTGTCGCACAGGAAGCGCAAGTGCCATGGTGTCCCAGCACCTGAAAGGAAGGTCTTGAAGACCTGAATGTAAGAATAAGATTTAAAAGGATGTAGAAGTTGATTCCACAGGTGGGGAAAAAAGAGGAACAAATGAGTGGAGTTGAGCAGTGATCCTGAATTTAGGTAGTTTCACCAGAAGGCGGTTGATGGTGGACCGTGTGAGCCCTGCAGAAACCGGAAAAGAAATAAAGCATGGAAAGAGCAGAAGATATGCAAGACCAGAAAGGAGGTGGTAGAAGATGGAGAGAATACCTACCTGGCTGTGATGGTGAATTGGTATGCCCATTTTGTCCATCTACATGCCAATCGACCACCTCCAGGCTCCTATCCCTCTCCACATCGTTTCTTCAGCTCCGACCTTCCCCCTCTCTCTATATTCCCCATAGCTTTGCTTTCAGCAATTTCCCACAGCATTTCATTTAGGTTTCCCATTTGATGATCCATAAATCAGTAGTTTCAGTTTCACGTTTCAACATCTGTTTCAATTTGAGATATCGGTTTCGATTCATCATTGCAACTTGTGATGTGACCAACTTGTGATGCTTGTGATCCACCAACATTCTATCCATCTACATCTCCAACTATTCTTGATTCAGCTTCATCACGGGAGATTCCAATAATCTTAAAGGCCTTGGTTTCCATGCCGTCAAGCTGAGAAAGGTGTGAGGCAGTGGAGCCAGCCCAAAGGGGAGAGCAGTACACCATCAAGCTGTTTATGAAGGTGTTGTCGATGGATAGAAGTTCAGGTGTGCCAAGGAAGGACTTTGTATGATGGAGGATGCACAGTCGGTGACTGGCTTTGGATGCCAACTTTGAAATGTGGTTTACCCAAGAAAGATCATGGCTGATAGTGAAACCTAGGAGTTTGATTGACTGAACCTCCTCAAGAGAATTGTTGAGAAAGTAGATGGAAGGGTTTGCCAGACGGTCCTTTCAGATTGTGTTTTTTTTCAAGGTCAGATGAGGGGGAAGAGGTTTCGGCCTGCCTCTCTGAAGGATGAGGGATGTCATAGCAGAGGGTGGAGTCATCAGAAAATAGATAGAGGATTTTCCAGAAAGTTAGAGAGATCATTGATGAAGATCAGGAATAGGACTGGGCCCAGAACACTGCCTTGGGGCACTCCAGCCTTGACAGGGAGAGTATATGAAAGGATTCCGTTGAGAGCAGCATGTTGGCTGTGAGAGTAGAGGAAGTCAGTGAGCCATGTGTGGAGTTGGCCTTGGATGCCATAGGCAGAGAGCTTGGAGAGCAAGGTGGGATTGCAGACTGGATCAAAAGCATGAGATATGTACAGAGAGACGGTCCTGATCTCATGTCTGACATTGAGGGCCTCCATCCATTGTTGGGTGGTTTGAAGCAGCATGTCCAAGGTGGAGTGACCAGGTCTGAAATTAGATTGGTGATCTGAGATGAGGTTGTTGGAGAAAACTAAGGATTTCATATCAACTGTGATGATGGATCCTCTGACCTCGCTGATGATAGGAAGTAAGCTGATCGGTGTGTAGTTGAGGGGATCCGTTTTTGCGCTGTTTTTAGGTCATGTGGTGACGTTGGCAGACTTTGAAGCAGATGGAAGATGACCGAGCACAAATGATAGGGTGAAAAGGGCAGAGAGAGGATGTGCAAGAGAGCAGCAGAGCAGGTTTTTAGGATGTGTGAGTGATATGATCTGGTCCAGTTGCAGAGTCAGAGTCGAGGATTGAAATAACCTTCTCCACCTTGTCAGATGCTAAAACAGTCTACGAGCAGTTGGCTACGGTAGGGAAGGTTGGGTACCAAGAGTGAGAGGTTGGGTGCACAAGATTTGGAAGCAAACATAATTGAGGCATTCGGCCTTCTCACGAGTGAAGTCGGCTATGGTGCCTTTTGAAGTGAGAGGAAGAGACCAGGTGTTAGAGGAGAGAGACCAGTTTGAAAGTTTATTCTTGAGGTTGGACAGATGTTTTCTGGCTCTCCTGCGAATGGACACACACTTGTTGCGGACTGTTTGGAGTGCACTGAGATTGTCTTCAGTCACATTTACCGTTCAGGAAGAGAAGGTAAGTTGTTTCAGAGCAACTGCCTCACCACAGGATTCAGTGTACCATGGGTGGAAAGAAGGGTAGGATAAATATTTGACGATGAGATGGGATTAATCTGCACATGAGAGAGAGAGCAGGTTCCTGTGGAAGAATGCCCCGGCTGAGTTAACATAAGGGGCAGTAGATATGGGAGACCAGTCCTGAAGAGAGATGAGCTGCTTGCAATCCCTGCCAATCTGCTTGAGTGAACTACCACACTCCCCGGTATTGAGGCAGCTCCGTGAGAATAGCTAAAGAGATGTTGACTTTCACAAGCATATGATTAGATGAACCAATTGGAGCAGAGGAGCATAGTGCAGGGAATTGGGAATAGGGAATTGCTATTTATTACCCTTGCCTGAGGAGAGGTTATTGCATTTGAGTCCGTTTGTTTGTTTGTTTGTCTGTCTGTCCGCACAGAATAAATATGATTTTCTCTGCAACGGTTGGTCTGATTGACAGGAAATTTTCACCATACGTGCAACTCCACCTGTATAATTTTTTTAATTATAATTATGATGTCATATGTCACGTGGAATGGGCGCCATCCTGGATAAGTACAAAACTTCATCCGATCAAGATGAAATTTATTGAGCATCATCTCGGGATAAATTGGTGGAGAAAAAAATTAATTATTATGACGTCATCGTTCACATGGTTCGGCCGCCATATTTGTTTCAACACAAAAGCCTTAAAAACCACTGAAAACACGTCCTGACGAGGGTCTACAATCTCTGATTGCTTTTTCTAGTTTCATGTGTAACAATGTTCGGAAGTTGGGAAAAAGTGAAAAATGTAAACAGAAAAGAAACAGTAATTAAATATTCCCTTTTTGTAAGAGTCCCACATGTCCATGGTGAGTAGGTAACATGACGGATTAAAATGGGACCTCACTGAAACTTGGCATTCTCACCTTAACCCGTTACTCTCATTACCTCAATCGTCTTCTTGGCGTGCGTGCCAGGTAATGGATGAATGTCTCATACTCTTTGATGGCACTGCTCTGTGCAGGTGACTTATGATGGCGATTCAATGGGAGATGTGTGTTTCAGAATGGTGAAGGGAAAGTGGATTTGCGCCTTGTCGCTTGCCGTTTGCACACCTTGTTGAAACCAAAGGATCTCGAGGGTGCCCTGAGGCTTGGCTGCCAGGTACGCATTTTGATTAGTTCCTCCTTCTTTTGTTTGCTTCGTTTGTGATCGTACCCATCTTAAGATAAAAGTATTAATAATTGCTTTTCAGCCTGGTGTTGGGCTAGCGGCTAGGGTGCCAGCTTAGGATCCAAGGATCCTGGGTTCGAATCCCGGTCGATCGCTGAATTAACGCCAGGGGGGTTGACTCAGCCTGTCATCCTTCCGAGGTCGGCAAATTGAGTACCAGTTCACTGGTAATTCCCTGTGTGTCGTAAAAAGGCGACAAACAGGGTTGGCGGCAGGAAGGGCATCGGGCCGTAAAACATTGCTTCAAAAAGGGGACCAAAAAAAACAACAACAACCACGGTCCCCGAAAAAGGCCAACCCCCGCTTTGTGGGGAAAAATGGCCTCTAAAGGTGTTTTTTTTAATTTTATACAGAGACATATTTTTGTATTATTCAAAGGATAGGGAAGGGGTTTTAAATGTTGTTATTTTTTGCAAATGCTACATGTAGATGCTTTTGAACAAGGCAAACATTGATAAAGTTTGTTTTGTTTATTCCCTTCTTTAGTAGATGAGTAAGATTTCAGAATATATTATGTGATCTATACCTATGAAAGGAAGAAATATATATGACCTGACATATATATATATATATATATATATATATGACACTACATGACCAAAAGTATGCGGACACCCCTCAAATTAGTGGATTTGGCTGTTTCAGCCACACCTATTGCTGACAGGTATATATAATCAAGCACACAGCCATGCAATCTCCAGAGACAAACATTGGCAGTAGAATGGGCAGTACTGAAGAGCTCATTGACTTTCAACATGGCACCGTCATAGGATGCCACCTTTCCAATAAGTCAGTTCGTCAAATTTCTGCCCTGCTAGAGCTGCCCTGGCATTTCTGCCCTGCTAGAGCCGTTATTACACGGTAAAAGCCGTTATTGTGAAGTGGAAACGTCTAGGAGCAACAACAGCTCAGCCTCAAAGTGGTAGGACACACACGCTCACAGAATGGGACTGCTGAGTGCTGAAGCGCTTAGCGCATAAAAATTGTCTGTCCTCGGTTGCAACACTCACTATCGAGTTCCAAATTACCTCTGGAAGCAACGTCAGCACAACAACTGTTCGTCGGGAGCTTCATGAAATAGGTTTCCATGGCCGAGCAGCCGCATAGAAGCCAAAGATCACCATGCGCAATGCCAAGCATCGGCTGGAGTGGTGTAAAGCTCGCCGCCATTGGACTGTGGAACTGTGGAAACGTGTTCTCTTGAGTGATGAATCACGATTCACCATCTGACAGTCCGATGGATGAATCTGGGTTTGGCGGATGCCAGGAGAACACTACCTGCTGGAATGCAGCGTGCCAACTGTAAAGTTTTGTGTTGGAGGAATAATGGTCTGGGGCTGTTTTTCATGGTTCGGGCTCGGCTGCTTAGTTCCAGTGAAGGGAAATCTTAATACCACAGCATACAATGACATTCCAGACGATTGTGTGCTTCTAACTTTGTGGCAACAGTTTGAAGAAGGCCCTTTCCTGTTTCAGCATGACAATGCCCCTGTGCACAAAGCAAGGTCCAAACAAAAATGGTTTGTCGAGATCGGTGTGAAAGAACTTGACTCGCCTGCACAGAGCTCTGACCTCAACCCCATCGAACACCTTTGGGATGAATTGGAATGCCGACTGCCAGGCTAATCGCCAAACATCAGTGATTGCCCAATCGCCCAACATCAGATTTTTGACTCTAAGCTGCACTAAAATGTGACAAAGTGCTAAAAGAAAATATAAACTTATAGTATGATAGATCACTCACGGTTCTTGAATATCCCACCTGTGTTCTCACTGGAGTCGAGAGGAAACATAGCCAGGGCCCGAGAGGAGCACCAAAGAGGATTATTACCGATTAGCCCAGCTTAATTGCCCAATATCAATGCCCGACCTCACGAATGCTCTTGTGGCTGAATGGAAGTAAATCCCCGCAGCAATGTTCCGACATTTAGTAGAAAGCCTTCCCAGAAGAGTGGAGGTTGTTATAGCAGCAAAGGGGGGGGACCAACTCCATATTAATGCCCATGATTTTGGAATGGGTTGTTTGATGTTCAGGCATCCACATACTTTTGGTCATGTAGTGTATATATTAGTGTATTATATATATACTAGTGGGGTCACCCGTGGGAATCCCACGGGCATGGATGTGTGTGACATTTCGACATATTGAGTTAGATGCTGCACCTGCACATTCAGTTATATAAAATGGTTACTGGCAATTGATCACATCCACAAATGATGTAATCCACACAATTTATGTACTTTACATAACGTTAATAGGAATACATGCCCGTGTAGATGGGAAATACAGTTTGTTTGAAATAAATCACAAATATCAGAAGAAAGTTTTTAAAATTTAGAACTATTCTCACTCAGAGTTAAACATCACCGTAATATTATGCGGTTGCTTCAACGTTTTCGGTGAATTATATGTCATTCCCAACTGCACGGGCATGTATTCCTATTAACGTTATGTGAAGTACATAAATTGTGTGGATTACATCATTTGTGGATGTGATCAATTGCCAGTAACCATTTTATATAACTGAATGTGCAGGTGCAGCATCTAACTCAATATGTCGAAATGTCACACACATCCATGCCTGGGAATCCCACGGGCATGGATGTGTGTGACGAATTTTAAATATATGTCGACATATATGTCGACTGCTATTTTAGGCGGTGTATTTTCGTTTATCATCATGGCGCGGTTTTAAAATATATATCTCTGCATTTTCCTCTCCAATACCTCCTCACACTTTACACACACACCAGCCCATGTTTACATATACACACACACACACACACACACACACACACACACACACACACACACACACACACACACACACACACACACACACACACACACATATACACCCACACACGTATACACATACACACACACACACACACGTACATCGACACACATGCACACATGCACACACACACACACACGTACAGACACATATACACATATGCAAATATGTATACACATATGTATCCACATATACACATATATGCACATTATACACATATATACATCTCCACACACACACACACACACACACACACACACACACACACACACACACACACACACACACACACACACACACGTACACACACACACGTACACATGTCCCACATGTATATATCCCATATCCCACATGTATATACATGTTTAAAGTGTTCGTGCCCTTGCCCTCTCCCCCACCCGGCAACGCTGGGTACTTCTGCTAGTAACTAATAAAATAAAAACGAAGAAATATCTCTTGGTAATTTCATGAAACTCGGTGGAATTGGATGAAATTCGCTCGGTGAATTCACTCGGTTTATTCGGTTCGGCTTGGTTCACTCGGTTTAAAGAAAAAGCGATAATGTCGACAAGTTGCCGTCTGTGTCATGTTGGGCGGTGTATGATACTTGTTGGCTGTTGGGCGGTGATATGGTGTATTTTTAAAAATATATCTCTGCGTTTTCCCGCGTTGCTGACACCGAGTCTAAAACCATCAATAAAAATGAAATCAGATGGTGAGTTAGATTGGAGATAAAGGCGTGAGAGAGACTCAAGATCCGAAGGATCGGATCGGATTTTCTTCCCGTTTTTTTTCAACCGAGTCTAAAACTATGTTAGCGACTGCGAAAAATGAAATGATATATCGAATTAGAATTGAAATAAACCTGTGTGAGAGAGAAAGACAGCACGGGCCTAACTAAACAGGCCTCAAAGCTATTCGAGAAGGAGGAGTGGGTGGAGCTACTCTGCAAACCGAGTAAGCCACACCCCCGGACAGACGTCCAACAGAATCACCTTCGCCTATTATAATATAGACTAGCGGGGTCACCCGTGGGATTCCCACGGGTGACCCCGCAAGTTTGCATTGACGTTCGTCGATGGACTCGTTCGCCCGTCTCATTCGTTTTCTTGCTGCATCCTGTTCAAGTCTGCGTTCTTCATCGATCGTCTCATTCATTTTGGAAATAGAAGTTTCCACGCAGCGCATGAATTGTCACGATCCTCAAGAGGAATTTGTCTCGTAATCATCAAATGATAAATGGCAAGTAAATTATATTGTGGAAAATTAAAGATTTCAAATAAACCTATTTAAAGTGTATTCGCACATAACTAATTTTAAAAAACGAAGAAATATCTCTCGGTAATTTCCTGAAACATATTTTACTTCCGGCTAATAATGTTGAATTAAATAAAAACGAAGAAATATATGTCGGCATCATTGTTGACGTTTTTGTGACGACTGTCATCAAACGAAAAAGTAATATATCTTAACGGAAAAGCAAAAGCGAATTTTTAATATATATCGACACGTTGCCGTCGGTGTCATGTTGGGCGGTGTATGATACACCATGACGCGATTTTTAAAAATATATCTCTGCATTTTCCCGCGTGTGTGGAATGTTCTCAATTATTGCTGACACCGAGTCCAAAACCATCGATAAAAATGAAATCATATGGTGAGTTAGATTGGAGATAAAGGCGTGAGAGAGACTCAATGGCCTTGAAGTTGAAGTTACAGGCGTTTGAGAATTCATTTCGTTCTATAAACGGCAACTTTCATTGGATTTCCTTCCCGTTTTTTTTCAACCGAGTCGAAAACTATGTTAGCGACTGTGAAAAATGAAATGATATATCGAATTTTTAATATGTATCGACACGTTGCCGTCGGTGTCATGTTAGGCGGTGTATGATACACCATGACGCGATTTTAAAAAATATATCTGCATTTTCCCGCGTGTGTGGAATGTTCTCAATTATTGCTGACACCGACTCTAAAACCATCGATAAAAATGAAATCATATGGTGAGTTAGATTGGAGATAAAGGCGTGAGAGAGACTCAATGGCCTTGAAGTTACAGGCATTTGAGAATTCATTTCGTTCTATAAACGGCAACTTTCATCGGATTTTCTTCTCGTTTTTTTTCAACCGAGTCTAAAACTATGTTAGCAACTGTGAAAAATGAAATGATATATCGAATTTAAAATAGATATCGACACATTGCCGTCGGTGTCATGTTGGGCGGTGTATGATACACCATGACGCGATTTTAAAAAATATATCTCTGCATTTTCCCGCGTGTGTGGAATGTTTGTGGAAAATTAAAGATTTCAAATAAACCTATTTAAAGTGTATGCGCACATAACTAATAAAAAAAACGAAGAAATATCTCTCGGTAATTTCCTGAAACATATTTTACTTCCGGCTAATATGTTGAATGAAATAAAAACGAAGAAATATATGTCGGCATCATTGTTGACGTTTTTGTGACGACTATCATCAAACGAAATAGTAATATATCATAACGGAAAAGCAAAAGCGAATTTTTAATATATATCGACACATTGCCGGCGGTGTCATGTTGGGCGGTGTATGATACACCATGACGCGATTTTAAAAAATATATCTCTGCATTTTCCCGCGTGTGTGGATTGTTCTCAATTATTGCTGACACCGAGTCTAAAAGTAAAACCATCGATAAAAATGAAATCATATGGTGAGTTAGATTGGAGATAAAGGCGTGAGAGAGACTCAATGGCCTTGAAGTTACAGGCCTTTGAGAATTCATTTCGTTCTATAAACGGCAACTTTCATCGGATTTTCTTCCCGTTTTTTTTCAACCGAGTCTAAAACTATGTTAGCGACTGTGAAAAATGAAATGATTTATCGAATTTGATTTGAAATAAAACTGGGGGAGAGCAAGACACCACGGGCCTACAAAACAGGACTCAAAGCTATGCGAGTTAATAAAATGGTGGATATTTGTTTATAGCCACTCCCAGAATGGGTGGAGCTATGGGTGGAGCTACTCTGCAAACCGAGTAAGCCACACCCCGGACAGACACCCAACAGATAGACAGACAGACAGACAGAATCATCTACGGCTATTATAATATAGATACAGACTTGGCATTTAATATGGAATTTTTTTTTTTCTTGACTTGGGTTTACTTTCTGAACTCAGTATATCAATCTGGTGAGTTTCTTTTACCCTTCGGTGATGTCTTTGTTGAAAGAACCATGTCAATGATTGTCTTTCGCAGCAAGAAGTCAATAACAGGATTATATTACAGGTGGCGTGACAAAATGTAAGGACAGGTACATTTGACGATTGGCTTCACAATCGGGTATATAAGGGTTGTTGCGTTCTGTATTAGTGGAAAACAACTGCTGCACATCTACAAAAGTTATTGCCGCTTCCTCTGGAGATGGTCCGTCAACTTGACAATGCTGTTTGTCATGGAGTGGTGGCTTTACAAAATTCTGGCATGAAACAGCCTGCTATTGCTCGGCAGTATGGCATCACTCAAGGTCAGGTGTCAAAGATCCTGAAACGAAATGCTCAGAGGGGTGTCCCTACTCTAATACTGAGAACAGGACGTCCATGCAGAACCACAAGGAGAGATGATCGCCAGCTGCACCGGTTAGTCTGCAATGGCCGTACCAAGTCGGGCTGATCGGCTTCGGGCTGAGTGGCAGCAACTGACAAATGTGCCTGTATCCAGAAGGCTGGTCAACCAACGACTGGTTCAAGCAAGCTATCGTGCCAGGCGTCCCCTGAGAAAGCCACGCCTGACCAGACAACACCGCCAGCGCCGATTGCAGTGGGCCAGAGAGCACCGTCAATGGCAGCCAGGACACTGGAATCACGTGACCTTCAGTGACGAGTCTAGATTTCTGGTCTATCGTCAAGATGGTCACGTCCGAGTGTGCAGACAAGTGCATGAAGCCTACAACAAAGATTGTATAGTGGCAAGAGTCCAAGCTGGAGGTGGCGGGGTGACCGTTTGGGCTGCTTTTCATGCAGGGGGCAAAACTGACCTGGTTGTTCTGAATGGAAACCTGAACCAGTTCAAGTACAGGGTCATTCTGGAAGAAACATTGCTTCCATTTGCTCGTGCAGCCTTTCGAGGAAACTTTGTCTTCCAAGATGACAATGCACGGCCTCATCGTGCTCGCATGATCCAACACTTTCTTGCTGACCGTGGTGTAGAGCATATGGAGTGGCCTGCCATGTCCCCGGATATGAATCTGATAGAGAACTTGTGGGCAGAATTAACGCGTCAAATCGACAACGTGGACCAGCAAGCCTGCCTCTGTGCGTGAATTGCAGCAGGCTATTGTCACCACATGGCAAGCGATTCCTGTCCAAACCTTGGCAAATCTCGTGAACAGCATGCCTCGACGTGCACCTGCTCTCCTGAATGCTCGTGGGGGTTACACGAAGTACTGAACTGTAATTTTACTGTCCGTAATCCCAGTCATAATTTAGCTTTTGTTTTTGTTGAAAAAAAATTTGGCTAATGTGCAAAATAAAAAGATACTTCTGGAAAAACGTACAGAAGTTTAACACAGTACTGTCCGTGAATTGAGTTCGATATCAGTTTACATCACTTTCAAGGATGAATTTATTTGCTTCGAAATGTCAAATGTGATTTTTGTTTCTTTTAAAGGTCACATTAACAAAATCTAGAATAATTTCAACATAATTCCAATGAACTTTTGGTTCTAAGTCATCTTGAAAAGTAAGTTCACCCCCACAAAAAAAAATCCATATTAAATGCCAAGTGTGTATATATATATATATATATATATATATATATATATATATATATATATATATATATATCCATCTCTCCCTCTCTCTCTCTTTCTCTCAGATCACTTCATGGTGTGCTTTAAGTGGTGAAGCCGTTTCAATATTTGGCTATGCCCTTCTAGACGGGTCAATATACTGCCTGACCCCAAAAAAATTGCAAATTTTTGTTTTATGCTTATTTCTAGTAGTTTATGAAGTGGAAGACAACATATTAAAAGTTGGACAATTTTGACGCATGGGAAAGTCCCTCAGTGACGTCAGAAAACAAGATGGCTGCCGGCAGATAAAACGTAAAAAAATTGACTGATAATCATCAGACCACTAACAATTTAAAGTTAATTTTGCACCAATATTTGTATTATGATCGTTGCTGGTAGTTTATGCAGTGCTAATCCTGAGACCATTCGCAATTTAAAGTAAATATTTGCACAAATATATGTTCTTTGATTGTTTCTGCCAGTCTATGACATGGAAAGCAACATATAAAAAATTGGACAATTTTGACACATGTGGAAGTACCATATGCCTTCTAGTCTTCGATTCCAGTTTCATCGTCCTCCTCCTCCTCCTCTATGTCTGGTTCAACACTCATATTGTCACAGTTGCTGTCCTGGCAATGTCCACATGCACTGGTGCACTCTAATCCATGCTTCCTACATGAACACCTTAGTGTTTTGCACCCCCCTGAACAGTTGCAGTGAATCATCTGAAGTAGTATGTCTGGAGCAGGGCTTTTGTCTGTCATCACTGGAACAAGTTTTCCTCCTTCTACCTTCCATCCCCACTCCGTTGGCTCCATTCCACAACAAAGGCCCATCCATTCCATTACCTGGTAATAGGTCCGCAGAGAATGAAACTTGCAGGCAGCGGATGTGGGTGGCAGTCTTTCAGGAGTGACAAATGCCTTAGCCCTTGCAACCTTTTTGCAGAGAATGTTGTATCTGATCGATGCCAATGAGTCGTTCTGATTTGCTTTAAACAATGCCACCATTGCTCTGCAGCCTGCAGTTTCAATAACATCCTGACTCTGCTGTGGTTTACAGAACACCTTTGAGCTGTCTATCAGTTCCTTTTCTTTCTTGATGATTCTTTGAAACCCTGACTTCTTTCCAATCCCAAAGACACGAGACGTTGCGTCACAGCCAGTTAATGCATGAAGGAACAATATATCTCTGCAGGCTGCATTTCCAAGTATCTGCTGAAGGACTTTGATATTGTAGACATTTGATTTTGCCGTGTCAGAACGGAAATAGAGTTCAATGCAGTTTGTCTCCACCATATAGAAGAGCAGGAGGAGAAGGAGATCTGTATCTTCTCCAATGAGGGTTGTAGATCTGGAAGCCGCATTTGCGACGGCCGCTTTTGCAATCTCAACATCAGCATCTCCCTCTGCTTGGATCACCTCACAGCCTTCCTTGTGCAACACCTCTATAATCAACAGTATCATTGCCTGCTTGTTTGACTCATTCGACAGAAAGTCCTCCTTTTTCCCAACAAATTTTGTTGACTCCGTAATGTTAACCTTGGTGGCATTCTTGTTTCTATTCCGACGTTGATGAGAACAGTCCTTTGTGCTTGGCCCAGCCTCATAACCATCAAACACAACAGTAGCTTTGCCATAGTGTCGTACTGTAAATGAGGCATATTCATCTGCAATGGAACTGTAGGTGAATCCCTCTGTCCACTTTAAGCGGTGAATAAGTGATCCCCCGTCAAGAACATAGTGATCTGTTCCTGGAACTGTCTGGTTGACAGCATTGTCAGATTTGGTTGTAGCATAATTCCTTATTGCCTCCGCCAACTGTGGTTTATCTGGCTGGCGCAGGATGTTTTTTGCCTCAAAAAGAGACATTGGGTATGGGCAGAGTTCATATTTCATCACTTCACCTATCTGGAGATCTCCCGTCTGTGACACCACTAAGAACCTCTGGAATAGTAACGCTGGATCTATTGTGCGGTCCTCAGCAACTTTGACTGCCCTGCTGAATGCAAGTGTCTTGGCTTTAGAACTCCTTTTGTGTGAATAGGAGTAAGCTGGGTGATCATCCATCTTCTTGACAATGTCACTACCTACTTTGAATAGGTCATGAACATTGACATCCTCATTTGCAGTAACCCCTGTGATGATATTGCGCAATGACTTGTCATCAGAAAATGGTGTGAAGCTGTCCAGTTTTTCGGCAACTTTGCCACGATCAGCTTCATCTCGACTCACCCTGGATGTTGTCAACTCCTTATGTTGTTCACTTGTTGAGTAGCTACTCGAGGTCAGTTCTTGCATAGCAAGGTTGTAGGAGGACGATATGGTTGAAGACAGAGTCCAAACTGCTCTCTGGTGCTCTGACATCCCACTTCCTCGAGTCAGCCCCCCTTGGCTTTTCAGTGAGCGCATTAATGTCTGTTCTATCACAAGATCAGAGCCTAGGCCAGCCCAGTATTGGTCACTGCGCCGGATTACATGATAACCAGATTGGAACTTTTGATGAACCTCAGGGTTGTCATCCTCTAACGCAAGCATCTTCTCGAGATAGAGTCGAGCTGACTTCAGGTAATTGGGATGGCCAGCAGCTGCAAATATCGGCAAGCAAGCTGATATGGCTTGGAGATGCATCTCCCAGGACCCCGTCCGATCAGCTGCCACAAGTGCCCTTGCAATTCCCAACATACGCTGGTAGTTGATCCAAAGTGCACTGGTTTTCGAGTCCTTTGCAAGTTTATTCCCTTCCTGATTCAATCTATTGTCAATGAAATGAATGCACTCTGATTGCAACACAGACTCTATAGTGTCACTTTCGACAGTCTCCAGGGAAATGTACATTCGCTCCAGTTCTGCCACTTGTTCTTGAAACCCAGGGTCAACTTCCACAATCTTGCCAACAACCTGACGTGTAAGACACTGATCCACAAGCAAATGGCCACGAAAAGCACGTTGCACCGCCTTCCCACTCAGCATGTGCACAACAGCATTTTGACCATACACTGTTTCCAGGATCTCTTTCAGTCCACTTCCATCCATCAAACTTCCAATGGCACCCAACAAATTCATTAATGTGTGGAAGCTCCCAAGCAGTAGCACTGCATTATGGATTGGGTTATCAGCAGGAAGAGCATTCACTATCTCAGAGGCCTTCCAAAACAGCGGTTGGTCAAATGTGATGATTGCTGGCATGTTGTGTTTTGATGCAAGTTTGCTCAGGTAATCAAGAGTTGACAAGATGCAGGTTTTGTCACCTGGGTTCATATCAATCATTGGGAGAAACTGTATTGAGGCTTTCCCTGGGTGATCACACTCCTCATGCAGAAAGTGCATCATGCCTTGCCAATTTGGTGCACTCTTTTCGAAGCAAAATGACATCTCCCATAATATGTCAATTGGGCGATCACAAATTGATAACAAAGGGAGGGGCTGAAATTTGAGGTTGCGGTTGACGTGCTCTGCATAGCGGTAATCTATTATATTGATCTTCGTCAGTTCGACGAGCTTCCTGTCAGACATTTTCTTTCTAGATATGATGTGGCTAGATTGACGCCCTGGTGTAATAGCTGCTATCATGCCCATCCCATGAAAGGTACCCTTTCCATCCAACGTTATGATGTTGTGGTCCACATTGTCTCCAGCAAATAACAAGGATGTATCAAGAATGTCGGTGTCACCTCCAAACACATCCGGAGCAAGAGAAGAGGCTGCATTTACTTCAAACCGTTGCACTTCGGAGTAAGATGAGGAAAAGCCAAAGGTTGATAGACTATCTATCAAGAAACGAGACCTATACAAGTGATGCATTTGCACTGCAAGACCAAGCTGCAATGGTGCAATTACAGCCCTTGGACGCACTGCTTGGATGACTGCTTGTCCAATACCAGCAACCTCCCTAGATGTATCTTTCCCGACCAAAAGATGCTGCAGCAAGAATCGCAGGCTAGTTGGGACATACCCCAATGCAGCAGTAAGGCTTAGGTCTGCAGTAGTTGGGTATGTATCCCCATGTGGTGCAACTGTTGTTTTTATGTCACTTTTTATTAGTTTTGCAGCAGTCTGAAGAATTGCACGTTTTTGTGCTTCTTCATCATCTTCTCGTGGTGCATTGTAGTGGTCACGGAGGATCTGGGACATTTTTTCTCTGAATGTCACAATGTCTTTTAAGCCTCTACCCTCTGCCATGAATATAGATTCACCATATCGTTTTTTAAGCTGTTCCTTCATGTATTGGTTCCCATATGCATTGGATTCACTATCGCCCAGGTATTGTTCCATTCTAGCCACGAGGTCTGTAATTGTTAACTGTTCCTCATCATTGTCTTCAAGAAAAGAGCACACCTTATCGAAAGCCTCATTCTGGTCACTGTCCTTAGGCCTTCCCATTTTTCGTCTCTTGTTTGACTCAGTCGGCTTGAACCGTTGTGGAATGTCTCACATTGTGCGGAAATTAATGTTGCAGGACTTGTGGTACACACAGTCAGCTGCATGGAGATCACCCTCAAAATATTCAATGCGGCCTTGAACAGCAAGGGCCCATTCATCGCTCCTTGTTTTGCAATGAACTGATATAGTTTTAACAAATGCGTCAGTCTTCACGTAGCCAAAACTGGCTGTTTCTGCATGGCCTCGCTTTGGGCCCTCTTCCTTAACTTCAGTGCCGCAGAAAAGGCAATGTGTTTTACTGTCATATGGTCCCAGGGAAATGCGAGCACTCCTCTTGACTGATGGACCTGATTCCGCATGATCCTTCTTGGTTAAAGCAATGTCCTTTTTGTTTATGTGATTCACTCGGCATGATTTGTGAACACTGGTACCAGCTAGAATTCTGATGTCAACACCCCTTTCGGCACTTGCACGGTTGATGCCTTCTGCTCCTTTCTCACGAACTGATACTGTTTCCTCACAGTCCAATCCCCTTTGGCATAAAGGGCAGGTCTCTTTACCATATAAAGAGTTCATTTTCTATCTCTGAAAATACAAAAATGAGATCTTTTAGAAGCATGCAGTCAATTTACATTGGCCATATACATTGAATGCCATCAGAGCATTCTCCGCCCCTGAAACTGAGATATTTATGTAAGATATATATTAGGAGGAAACATACTATGGAATAATCTGCATAGTGGTCATCCCATTGCTTTCTGCATCTGAAATGAATTATATACAAGGGCTCTGTTGCTTAGTCACAAGGTGCACCAGGAAAAGATATGTATAGTCCAGAAGAAAAACATACTGATAGAACCCCCCCCCCCCCCCTTCCCCCAATCAACTGGTCCCATTCCTATTAAATAAATATGCATCCCCACAACTCTAGAACCTGGAAAATAAATACCATCATACACTACAGTTGTAGGAGTACAAAATACATGTAGAATATATGGGGCAATTGTATGCATAGGCCTACCTGTCTTTTTGCTACTGCCTTGGCCTTGGTTGTATTGTACTGTATCTCCTTGGTTGTATTGTATTGTATCTCCAATGTTTACCATACAACGTTGTCCAATTGAGTCCTAATTAGGTGTAATTAACTCATTCATGTGGAGTTGTTACTCAGTCAAGCTGCACAACTACCAGTGAGGAATTAGGTCATTAGCCTACATGCTGGGAGGTCATATTGTTAAAGACATGTGTCAGGTAGCAGATGTAAACATTGTTAAAGACACGAAACAAGTGTTATAAAATGTTGCCTTTGCAGCTGGTCTCAGTGGAACAAATTAATTTATATAAACAAAAAGAAACAAAAATAAAAAACCAAAGACGTTTTCGACGTAGTGAATCGTGCATGGTTTTGTGACATTTTTATCATGTCAAAAATTTTTACTTTCCCATGGTCCATTTGTGTCCAACTTTTGATATGTTCCTAAGTAAGTCTTAAAATATAAGGAAATGCAATAAAACTAAAATTTGCAATTTTTTGGGGGTACGGCTGTTCTGGTTGTATATTGACCCGTCTATTCCTTCCATCCTTCAAAAAATGAAGAACAAACTTTCTAACCCTCAATGTTTCGAAAGGGTTCTAAAGAGTAATTCGAGAAGGTTCTAAAGTGCAATTCTCAATGGTTCGAAAGTGTAATTCGAGAGGGTTTTAAAATGTTGTTCTAAAGGATTCTAAAGGGTAATTGTTAAAGGTTATAAAGGGTAATTATGGAGGGTTCTAAAGGGTATTTGTTAAAGGTTTCAAAGGGTCATTGTTAAAGGTTCTAAAGGGTAATTCTCGAGGGTTCCAAAGGGTAATTGTTAAAGGGTTCTAAAGGGTAATTCTAATGGGTTCGAAATAGTAATTCTAATGGGTTTTGTTTATTTCTAAGCTTTGCCTATTTCATCTTTTAAAATCCCAAACTGAACCACTTCCTTTGGACACTGGTGCGATTTTTAACATATAGCTTGGTCTTTCTTTTAGATTTTTGACTCTGAGCTGCACAAAAATGTGACAATGTGCTAAAAGAGAACAAGCTTATAGTAAGACAGATCACAAATGGTTATTGAATGTCCCACCTGTGTTCCCACTGGAGTCGAGAGGAAACAGCCAGGGCCCGAGAGGAGCACCAAAGAGGATTAAGGGCGAGCCGTATCATACAAATTGAGGAAACTCGTTACACCAATTCGTAATTATTTTATCGACATGAACGTCATGTTTTGGTAAATATAACAACATGTGGTGCCAAACAACAGCATTTTGATTTATTCCTCACCCTTCATTATTCCTTTATGGTTTAAATCTTCACCCACCTTTACTTCATTGGTATGCAGTTATATGGCGAGTCGGGGACCGCTGGCCTTTCGGAAAAGGCCTTGGCGTTTGCGCTGCAGGAAGTGGTTGGTGGTGATGCAAAACACATTGCCTCCTCATGGTTTGAAGCTGCTGTGACAAACAATGGACATCATGTGACATTTGGTAAGAAGGTATATCTGTTTGAACCGCTTTTTGTGTTGTTACTCTTCTGTCTGTTAAATTTTAATGTGCGAAAGAGAGAAAGAGAAGGAACTTTCATCAAATGTTAAAAGCAAAGTTTCTCGTAACAGCAAAAAAAAATTTTTTTTTAACGCAACTTCAGAATTTAATAATTTTGCTTTCATTCTATTCCAGGTCCATACCTGTGATATATATATCCTGTATGGGACACCTTGCTGGCGGTTCTCCACTGATGATATGAAGGTCGCATAGTGACTGATGTATATATATATATATATATATATATATATATACACACACACACACACACACACACACACACACACACACACACACACACAGAGTGCCTTCCATTCAGAAAGTATTCACACCCCTTGACTTTTTTCACATTTTGTTGTGTTACAACCTGTATTTAAAATGGACTAAATTGAGATTTTGTTTGTCACTGATCTACACACAATATCCCACAATGTCAAAGTGGTTTTTTTTTTGGTTTTTTTTTAGAAATTCTTACAGAATAATTAGAAATTTAAAGGTGAAATGTCTCGAGTAAATAAGTATTCAACACTTTGTTATGACACTCCAAATTGAGCTCAGGTGCATCCAATTTCCTGTGATCATCCTTGAGATGTCTCTGCAACTTGATTAGAGTTCACCTGTGGCCAATTAAATTGATGGTATATGACTTAGAAGGAAACACACCTTTCTATATAAGGTCCCACAGTTGACAGTGCATGTCAGAACAGAAACTCTACCGTGAAGTCCAAGGAACTGTCCGTAGAACTCTGAGATAGAATTGTGAGGCGGTATAGATCTTGGGAAGGGTATAAAACAATTTCTTGAGTGTTCTGAGTTCCATCATTAGGAAATGGAAAGAATATGGAACTACACAGACTCTTCCTAGAGCTGGCCGTCCGACCAAACTGAGCAACCGGGCAAGAAGAACCTTGGTCACAGAGGACCAATAACCCATGACCATTCTGACAGAACTACAGAGTTCTTTGGCTGAGATGGGAGAACCTGCCAGAAGGACAACAGTCTCCGCAGCACTTCACAAATCTAGGCTTTGTGGGAGAGTGGCCAGTGAGTTTGACGCCACGCTCGGCCAGACGGGGATGGTAATTCAGAGACAGTGTACGTATATACAGTGCATTCAGAAAGTATTCAGACCCCTTCACTTTTTTCACATTTTGTTATGTTGCAACCTTGTGCTGAAATCGTTTAAATTCATTTTTTCCCTCATCAATCTACACTCAATACCCCATAATGACAAAGAGAAAACAGGATTTTAGAAAGTTTTGCAAATTTACTAAAAATAAAAAACTGAAATATCACATTGACAGAAGTATTCAGACCCTTTGCTATGGCACTTGAAATTTAGCTCAGGTGCCTCCCATTTCTCTTGATCATCTTTGAGATGTTTCTACACCTTGATTGGAGTCCAGTCCACCTGTGGTAAATTCAATTGATTGGACACGATTTGGAAAGGCACACACCTGTCTATATAAGGTCTCACAGCTGACGATGCATATCAGAGCAAAAACCAAGCCATGAGGTCGAAGGAACTGCCTGCAGAGCTCAGAGATAGCATTGTGTCGAGGCACAGATCTGGGGAAACGCACAAAAAAAACTCTGCTGCATTGACGGTTCCCAAGACCACAGTGGCCTCCATAATTCTTAAATGGAAGAAGTTTGGAACAACCAGGACTCTTCCTAGAGCTGGCCGCCCGGCCAAACTGAACAATCGGGGGAGAAGGGCCTTGGTAAGAGAGGTGCCCAAGAACCCGATGGTCACTCTGGCTGAGCTCCAAAGATCCTGTGTGGAAATGGGAGAAACTTCCAGAAAGACAACCATCACTGCAACACTCCAACGATCTGGGCTTTATGGCAGAGTGGCCAGACGGAAGCCAAACAGTTCAATCTTGGTTTCATCAGACCACAGAATCTTGTTTCTCACAGCCTGAGAGTCCTTTAGGTGCTTTTTTGCAAACTCCAAGCAGGCTTTCATGTGTCTTTCACTGAGGAGAGGCTTCGTCACGTCCCTTCGATACGGTCTGGCACCCAGCTCTGCTCACAAAACTCTCCTCCAATGGTATCCATGGAAATCTCCACGCTTGGCTTGCGGACTTCCTCTCTGGTCGTAGTCAACGTGTGGCCCTGAATGGATTTCTCTCATCTCCCCTACCTGTTCTGGCTGGAGTTCCCCAAGGTAGTGTTCTGTGCCCTGTGCTTTTTCTGGTCTTCATCAATGATCTCTCCGACTCTCTGGAAATCATCTCTATCTCTTTGCTGATGACTCCACTCTCTGCCGCTCCATTCCTCATCCCTCAAATCGGCAGTCTGCAGCCTCCTCACTCTCTTCAGACCTGGACAAAATCAGACTGGTCAAACAAGTGGAACATGTCTTTCAATCCTGACAAATCTCACACTCTTACTATGTCTCTCCGAAAAGACCGACTGGAAAACCCTCCAATCTACTTTCTCAACAATCCTCTCCAAGAAGTCTGTCGCTCAAGCTTTTGGGTCTCACTGTCTGCCATGATCTTTCCTGGGAAAACCATATTTCCCAGCTGGCCTCCAAAGCCAGTCGCCGACTGGGCATCCTCCGTCATGCGAAGTCCTTCCTTGGCACACCTGAGCTCCTCACCACATACAAGGCTTTCATCCGCAACTCAATGGAATACTGTTACCCCCTCTGGGCCAGTGCTCCTGCCTCACACCTAGCTCAGCTTCACGCTGTTGAAACCAAAGCGTACAGAATCATTGGAATCTCCTGCAATGAAGCTAACTCTGAGGGCCTTTCACTCACTCACCGCAGGCAGGTTGGTGGTCTTTCTGTCTTCTACCGACTCCTCTCCGGCCTTGCTCCCCCAGCTCTCTCTGTGCTCTGTCCCCCAAATATTCCTACAGGTCGCACAAGATTTGCCAGCAACCCTCTAATGGTTAAACTGCCAAAATCAAGACTCTCTGCTCACCTTCACTCCTTCATTCCTCTTTTCTCCCACCTCTAGAAACAAACTCCCCCACTCCCTTCAATCTCACTCCTCCCTCCAGGTCTTTAAAACAGCTGTTCACCACCATCTCTCATCTTCCCCCATCCAAAACCTTGATCTTTTCTACCCCCGCTAATTCACCCCAGATACACTTTTTTTTTAAATTCCAACTTCTTTCCTGGAAATCCTTGCAGTGTCCATATGTTTTATGCCTCTCCCACCTCCCCCCAAGCCCTCTCCCTCCCACAGTTCTCTCGATGTCCCTGCTCTCAAATGTTGTGTTTGTGTCCTTCCCCCTCTCCCCCCATCTTGTCTACCGCTCCCCTTATTTTGTGTTTTATGTGTCGGTTTGACTTTTTGTGTGATTAATGTTCGCTCTTTCACGAGCCTCGATCTTGTATTTTTTTTTTAAAAAGGGAGGTTTCAAAAAAAGTTAAATTGATGAGGTTTTGATGTTTTCCCTCTTCTTCTTCTTTGAACTGTGTTGAGAAATTTGAATAAGATGCTCATGCCTGAAAGTCCCCTCAGCTCTTTTTCGTGCAGCGGTTTGCATATTTCTGTCAAAATTTGGTTGAGATTTGTTGTTTTGAGAAATGGCCTTCTGGTTGGAGGAAGTAGCTATTCCAATCTGCAGGAAGTGAATGTGTTACCCAAACAACCCAGCGTATGGTTTGAGGTTACATTACATTTTTGCATGTTTTATGGATGGTACCATCACCGGGCAATTTTTGTTACTTTGTTCACCAGCTGATGTGCATGCCATGCCAGGTGATCGGACTTGCAGGGAATCTGCTCTGAACTTCAAATAAAATTAAATAATCCATGTTGGTGTTGGGTGTTGTCCACTGGTGGACAGTCCCTGGTGTTGGGCTAGTGGCTAGGGTGCCGGCTTAGGATCCTAGGATCCTGGGTTCGAATCCCGGTCAATCGCTGAATTAACGCCAGGGGGGTTGACTCAGCCTGTCATCCTTCCGAGGTCGGCTAATTGAGTACCAGTTCACTGGTAATTCCCTGTTTGTCGTTAAAGGCGGCAAAAAGGGTTGGCGTCAGGAAGGGCATCCGGCCGTAAAACATTGCTTCAAAAAGGGGACCGAAAAACAACAACAACCACAGTTCCCGAAACAGGCCAACCCCCGCTTGCGGGGAAAAATGGCCTCTAAAGGTGGGTTTTTTTTTTAAATCAGACACTATCGTACCACGTGGTCATCTCATCCCTGAAAGACCTCTAAAAAATTCAAATTCAGACATTCACTTGCTTGTTCAACGTGTTTGTCACTTCCAGCCCCATCATCCAGGGGATGTACGTCTTTGAATTCACCACATATTGGAATTTTTTTTTTCATTTAATTGCAGCATTTTTTAAGGCAGAACCTTGGAAATAACGTTTTCATTTCTGCAAAAAACAACAACAATTTTTTGGAGATGTACGTGCTTAGATTGATTGCAGACATCTTTTACACCTTGGCCCTGTTGCTACAAGCCTGGATAAGCACTATCCTGTGGGTAAATCCGGCAGATAAAATGTATTCACAGGATATCTCTTATACAGTGCTTCAAGTTATCCCGGTTTTTAGCAATCGGGCCCTTGTGATTATATATTTACCCCATTCCTGTAGGGGGTGCTGTGCTTCCATCTCTGACACCAAATCCATTACATATTCTGACCCACATTTTGCATCCAATGTCATTCCATAAACGGTGATTTGCCATCCGCAATCAAAACTGGGATTTTTTAATCAAATTGTCCGTTGATCTTGTGGCTTGGTGAGGGAGACTGTCTTTCTTGACCCTTGATTTCTTGTGTGTGGGGCGTGCAGAGCAGTTATGCACGGCGGCGGGCGGAGAGCCCGGGGTCGCGGCTCGACTGGCAAGGGCAAGGGAAGCGGCCAGATCTTCCTCGCCCGCCACCGCCTGCCCAGACTTTTCCCGGAACGAGAAATCTGCACGGGTATACAAGAAACAGGACTAGCTCAAGACGAGTAATCTTCGAGCAGTTGTGGAGATAAGGATGAAACTTCTTTGGTATTTTTTTATTTTTAAACCAATTGGGGTGCGGTTCGGGAAAGCAAACCAACAGAAATTAGAATAGGACCACATTGCATTGAGATTATGGTATGCAATCCTTTGAGGAACAGTAATTCGCCAAATGGGTCAAGACTCGCGTCTTGGTCAAACTACGGGAACATGAGTGGAATCGAAACCATTTTCATAATGTCATGGTTTGATGTGCCATCGCTTAGCAAACGAAAAAGGAAATGCTTGAGAGGTTCAAGGTATTTTTGAGGAGGAGTGAAGATGGATGTGGTGAATATACACCGGCCGCACACCTCTTCCTCAACTACAGTTCTGAAATCACACAAAAGTGCGGCGTTGTGAATTTTCCTTCTTGTTGCGTGTGCGGCCCTTGGTCCGCCCATGCGCACAAATTGATATCTGATAACCATTGAACGTTTGTGTGCTTGGAGCAAACGAGGAATTCTTGAGACTGAATTTTTTTTTTGCTCTTGGCAAATACTTGGTCCAGGTTTCCACCCTTTAGATGGTACTCTACCACACGGAATCGCTTTAGAAACCCCTGGGAGAATGCGGCTTTTGTGAAATGTTTCCATTTTTATCCCGTTCTTCGTCGACCAAGATGCAGTTCTTCTTGCTCTTGACTTTAGCTCTTCGTACAGCAGGCAATGTAAATGAGGACGTACGTCTGATACTGCCAAAGCTGTACGTGCGGACGTGCATTTTTAAACCTCTTTCCTTGGACTCTTTGCCGACTTTATTGCCAAACAAGGTCAACGTGACCTCTAGCAATTGCCTCAAGTTGAGGGTTACCAGCACTCGTGTACGGGTGGCCAGGTGTACTCGTCACACGTCCAACTGTGTTATTATCTAGCCTTCTGCTGAAGGAATTCCTCAACACGGTGCTGAGTCCGGTGTTTGGACTCAATTTTGTACCCTTTTACTTTTGATGTTGCGGGCGTAAACCAATACCGTGTACTGGAAACCGTGCTCTTAATTTTTGAGGACCTTTTTGCTTGTGCTGATGTTGAAGTTTGGTTTGTTTCTTCTTCAAGCTGCCATTGATTTTGTGACGGGTCAACACGACACACGATTACAAATCGTTCATTTTTGTTATGTGCTTGAGGATCTTGAGGTGACAGACACTTCCTTTTAAAATCCCAGATCCTTGAGGTGGTGGTGTTGCACTCGAGGAGATTGCCTGTGAGTTTCCCTTCCTGGTGTTGAATGGTTAGTATTGGTGCATTTTATGTTTTTTTGATGCACAGCGTCAGTTGAATGTGTCGCCGATGTGCGGAACAGGTCTCTTTCAGAACGACCAATCAGTGCTTATACTACTCTGTGCTTCAATACCAGTCATACCGTGCAGTTCACAGAATGATCACTTGAAGGTCAACGGAGAGCCGCTGGTCCCCTACGGGATGCGATTTCACGCTTCCACAGACCAAAGCATGGCAATAAATTCCCTTGTCCACCTTGTTTGAAAGTTCAGCCTCTTCGTGTACATTCCGGGTCAGGTGGACCCACACGTTTTGTTACAGGGGCCGTCTTTGTTCTCATCTGGGGCACCAGGTGGCTTGGTGATGTTGACAATGGTGACTTGCCTTTCTGCACCAGTTGACTTTGGAAATGCATGCGGTGCATGGAGTTATCTATCTGCTGTTGCATCTCTGCCCTCGCTTCCCTTCACGCCATTGCAGTCTGGCACAACATGCACCGCACTAAGCGTTTTCGGTTTTATTGAGCATCCATTTTTAACATTCCCCCTTGGATTTTTCCCTTTAACTGCATTTGGCGGCATTTTGCTTTGGTTACCAATAGTTCCACCTTTTCTTTTTTGCGATTACATGATTTGCCTGAAGTGTGGCCTGCCCTTTGTAGTTTTTGCAGAGATTCAACTTGGAGTCTTCTAGCTGCAGGGATCTGTGGCCATTTGCCCATTCTGGCTTTTATGCTACTAAACCCCCGGAGGCTTTTCCATATCCGACCTCAGCAAGGATTTTCCTCAGGATAGGCCTGTGATGGACTTGTTAGCAAAGCCACAGCTGTCGACTCGGGATTATTTGCATGATATCAGCATTTATGCCCCCATGCCCACCAATTGGAATACTTTGTGCAAAGTGGGGAACACTTATTTGTATTATTTATAAGTCTTGTTTGTGCAATTTGTGTGACGCCATGGGATAATCTCTGAGAGTGCAGTCGTTCACTTGGCCTTGTGCTGTATTTACGTGCCTGGAGGGGGGGTGGGGGAATTTCTTTTTCCTCCTTTCTTTAGAATGACAATATGAAGTACAGACTTTGATCTGCTTCCCTAGTCTGCACTGTCCTTAAAGTTTTTGCCTTGGATGTATGATAAACAATTTCTGCTGCTCTTTCTGTTGTTCCTCCGCAATTCCCCTCTTCCCCTGCTTTTCCCCTGCTCCTCTGCTTTTTCCCTCGTCCTCCCCTTTTCCAAATAATCCACCGCTTTTTCCACTCCTCCTCTGCTTTCCCCACTCCTCCTCCCTCTCTGCTTTCCCACTACTCCTCTGCCTCTGCTTTCCCCCTCCTGTTTCTCCTCTGCTTTCCCTTACTCCTCGTCCTCCTCTGTTTATCCCCATACTCATCCTCCTGCTCTGCTTACCCCTTCTCCTCCTCTTCCTCCTCTGTTTTTCCCCCTACTACTCCTTTGTTCTTCCCCTACCCCTCCCCCTCCCCTTCCACCCCTTAACCATCCACAACTTCTTGCCCTTAACCCTGCTCCTCTTCCTCTTACTGCACTATCTTACTCCCCCCATGGTCCCTCTTACCCTTACTCCTACCCATCTTACTCCTCCCCATCTAACCCATCTTACTTCTGCCCCTCACCCACATTACTCTTACTCATCCTCCTCCACATCTTCCTCCTTCCTGATATGGATGACTGCTTTCATTGGACAAAAGGGTTACCTTGATAGTGTTTTGGTCAGGGCCTAACTGTTACAAGTAGTACATTTTCACTAGTTTTGCTTGTTTTATGGACATAGCATGACTTATTAAACATGTATGTTCCTTTGGTAACATGTTACAAAATAAATGTTTTGCTTCTTTGGGAAGTTGCACTGGCATTGTGATTGACTTCCATTGTAATTGGATTGTAAAAATGAAACTCAATGGATGGGATTTGATTGTTCTTTCAAGTTGCCATGAACTCGACCAGACATTCAAACTGAGTAAAAGATGGCCACTGACTCCACCACTTATTTAAACGTTGTCTCAGACATTCTTGTCTTCCACAAAGCATGGCATAAAAAGTTCCCTGACCCTTCCACCTCTTCCCAGTGGTTGTTCTATGCAGCATGGTTTCAAATTGCTCTTCTATCATCACCCTACTACATTTCGCTGCACTCGGCAGCCTTTGCAATGGTGAGTTTCATAATAAGCTTGGGCTGGCAGGGTGGCCTAGAGACACACACATACACACATACACACACACACACACACACACACACACACACACACACACACACACACACACGCTCTCTCTCTCCTCTGAGCTGTCTAGCCAATGTTCGAATCCTCACCCAGCTATAAACTGCCATCCTGGTGTTTCATCAATGTGTACACCATCCGTCGGATGGACTTTAGACTGGTTGTCCTGTCTGCCGACATTAATTGGTGGATGTTAAAGATCCCACGGTGTCCTTCACGAAGAGTTGACGACCTATCGCTGACACCCGAAACAAATTACAAATTCCTGCCATAACCTACAGGGGGCAATGCCTGTAGGTTTTGCCATTTGTTTGTTTGTTTTTGCCAATTTTTTTTGCTTTTTGCTTTTTTTCTTTTTTCTTTTTTAGGTTTTGCCATTTGTTTGTTTTTGCCATTTTTTTTGGCTTTTTGCTTTTTTTCTTTGCTTTTTTTCTTCTTCTTTTTTTTTTGCTTTTTGCATTTTTGCCATTTTTTTTTGCCATTTGTTTGTTTTTGCAATGCCAGCCCAATCGCTTCCCATTGAGGCAGCCCAGAAGCCACGTCCTGCATACAAAATTGTCATGATTGTAAATTTGGCTTGAATTTGTCAAACCATTTTGTTGAAAGCTTTCTAATTTGGAAATTTGGAAAGGTTATGTTTTCTGTCTGTTTGTTTCTCTGTGAGCAGAATATCTAAAAACGTTATGGATGGATTTAGACGAAATTTGGTGGAGAGGCTGGGTGTGTGACAAGAACGAAATTATTCGATCCGATAATTTTTAAGCGATTCTTCACCAATAATTGATACAGTGCTTTCAGAAAGGGATATACATTGCCTTCAGAAAGTATTCACACCCCTTGACTTTTTCACATTTTGTTGTGTTACAGCCTGAATTTAAAATGGATTTAATTGAGATTTTTTTTTGTCACTGATCTACACATAATATCCCATAATGTCAAAGAAGAATTTCTTAATTTTTTTTTAATTTTTATAGAATTATTAAAAATGAAAAGCTGAAATGTCTCCAGTCAATAACTATTCAACCCCTTTGCTATGACACTCCAACTTGACCTGAGGTGCATCCAATTTTATTTGATATTAAATCTTTGAGATGCCTCTAGAACTTGAATGGAGTCCACCTGGGGCAAATTCAATTCATTGGACATGATTTAGAAAGAAACACACCTTTCTATATGAGTTCCGACTGTTGACAGTGCATGTCAGAGCAGAAACTCCACCATGAAGTCTGAGGAACTGTCCATAGAACTCTGAGATAGAAGCGTGAAGGGGAAATAGATCTGGGGAAGGGCATAAAACCATTTCGAGAGTGTTTAAAGTTCCCAAGAGCACAGTGAACTCCATCATTAGGAAATGAAAAGAATATGGAACTACACAGACTCTTCCCAGAGTGGCTGTCCAACCAAACTGAGCAACCAGGCTAGAAGGACCTTGGTCAGGAAGGTGAACAAGAACCCAATGACCACTCTGACAGAACCCACAGAGTTCCTTGCCAGAAGGACAACAATCTCTGCAGCACTTCACAAATCTAGGCTTTATAGGCGAGTGGCCAGACGGAAGACACTCCTGAAAAAAGGCACATCACAGCATGCCTAGAGTTTGCAAAAAGACACGTGAAAGACTCATAGCATGAGACAAAAGTTTCTGTAATCTGATGAGACGAAAATTGAACTCTTTGGCCTGAATGCAAAGCACTACATCTGGTGGAAACTGAACACAGCTCATCCATCACCCATCTAACACCATCCCTACCGTGAATTATAGTTGACAGCATCATGCTATGGGGATACTTTTCAGCGGCAAAGACTGGGAGACTTGTAAGGATATATGGATAAATTAATGCATGGCCAAATACATGCAAATCCTTGAGGAGAACCTGCTTCAGGGTGCAAAAAGACCTTAGATTGCGGCGAAGATTGACATTCCAACAGGACAATGACCCCAATCAAACAGCCAAAGCAACACTGAAATGGCTTCAGAACAAGAACGTGAAAGTCCTCGAGCTGCCCAGACGGGAATCACTTTGAGAATTTGTCTAAATACTTGAAGATTGTTGTTCGACGCTCCCCATCCAACTTGACAGAGCTTGAGCAAATCTGCAAGGAAGGAGGGGATAAACTTCCCAAATCCAGATGTGCAAAGCTGATACAGACAAACCCAAGAAGACTCGAAGTTGTAATCACTGCCAAAGGCACTTGATAGGTATTTGGTTAGGCCAATGTCATGTGTCTAGCCCCACGGAGCTCGATTTTTCATTTTCGCCCCAAGGTCAAGGTCACAAGGTCATGAAATCTAGAAAAGTCGATTTTTGATGGTTTTATTACATTGTTCGCTTCCTGATAGGGTGAAATGTTGTACATGATCTTATATTATCACATACATCATGAAATACAAGTTTTCCAACAAATTTCAGAATTTTCGACCTTTGAAGGTCACAAAGGTCAAATTTTCAAAGTTGTCGGAGTCTCACCGAATTTTCGGTATTGTGTAGCTAACTAACCTCATAACTGATTATACATTATTTTCTATCTCATTTCAAGGTCAGTAACCTTCGTTTTGACATTTCCAGGCCAGCACCACACACAATTACGTACAGCTGGCTCTTAAAGGCCTGCGCACGCAGCGCATTGGGGCCTTTTGTAAATAGGCATGTACAGCACATGTCAGGGGCCGACACCTGCCACGTGGGCCCCTGACCCGCCAGTCCAGCCCTGTTTCGGTTATAGTCCGTCCTTTGTCATTGAATACCGCTTGCTCGTGAACCATCATCATCTCCTGACTTGTTAATGATCGATCTTACATTCCTAAATGAAAAGCCTTATTAATGATAGATCTTACATTCAGAAATTAAAAGCCTTATTAATGATAGATCTTACATTCATAAATTAAAAGCCTTATTTATTAATGATAGATCTTACATTCAGAAATTAAATGCTTATTAATGATAGATCTTACATTAAGAAATTAATGCTTATTAATGATAGATCTTACATTCATAAATTAAATGCTTATTAATGATAGATCTTACATTCAAAAATTAAAACCTCATTAATGATAGATCTTACATTCAAAAATTAAAACATTATTAATGATAGATCTAACATTCATCAATTCAAACATTGTTAATGATAGATCTTACATTCATAAATTAAACCATTATTAATGATAGATCTTACATTCATCAATTAAAACATTATTAATGATAGATCTTACATTCATCAATTAAAACATTATTAATGATAGATCTTACATTCATAAATTAAAACATTATTAATGATAGATCTTACATTCATCAATTAAAACATTATTAATGATAGATCTTACATTCATCAATTAAAACATTATTAATGATAGATCTTACATTCATAAATGAAAACATTATTAATGATAGATCTTACATTCATCAATTAAAACATTATTAATGATAGATCTTACATTCATCAATTAAAACATTATTAATGATAGATCTTACATTCATAAATTAAAACATTATTAATGATAGATCTTACATTCATCAATTAAAACATGATTAATGATAGATCTTACATTCATCAATTAAAACATTATTAATGATAGATCTTACATTCATAAATTAAAACATTATTAATGATAGATCTTACATTCATCAATTAAAACATTATTAATGATAGATCTTACATTCATCAATTAAAACATTATTAATGATAGATCTTACATTCATCAATTAAAACATTATTAATCATAGATCTTACATTCATAAATTAAAACATTATTAATCATAGATCTTACATTCATCAATGAAAACATTATTAATGATAGATCTTACATTCATCAATTAAAACATTATTAATGATAGATCTTACATTCATCAATTAAAACATTATTAATGATAGATCTTACATTCATAAATTGAAACATTATTAATGATAGATCTTACATTCATCAATTAAAACATTATTAATGATAGATCTTACATTCATCAATTAAAACATTATTAATGATAGATCTTACATTCATAAATTAAAACATTATTAATGATAGATCTTACATTCATCAATGAAAACATTATTAATGATAGATCTTACATTCATCAATTAAAACATTATTAATCATAGATCTTACATTCATAAATTAAAACATTATTAATCATAGATCTTACATTCATCAATGAAAACATTATTAATGATAGATCTTACATTCATCAATTAAAACATTATTAATGATAGATCTTACATTCATCAATTAAAACATTATTAATGATAGATCTTACATTCATAAATTGAAACATTATTAATGATAGATCTTACATTCATCAATTAAAACATTATTAATGATAGATCTTACATTCATCAATTAAAACATTATTAATGATAGATCTTACATTCATAAATTAAAACATCATTAAAGATAGATCTTACATTCCTAAATTAAAAGCCTTATTAATGATAGATCTTACATTCAGAAATTAAAAGCCTTATTCATGATAGATCTTACATTCATAAATTAAAAGCCTTATTTATTAATGATAGATCTTACATTCAGAAATTAAGTGCTTATTAATGATAGATCTTACATTAAGAAATTAAATGCTTATTAATGATAGAGCTTACATTCATAAATTAAAACATTATTAATGATAGATCTTACATTCATCAATTAAAACATTATTAATGATAGATCTTACATTCATAAATTAAAAGCCTTATTTATTAATGATAGATCTTACATTCATAAATTAAAAGCCTTATTTATTAATGATAGATCTTACATTCATAAATTAAATGCTTATTAATGATAGATCTTACATTCATAAATTAAATGCTTATTAATGATAGATCTTACATTCATAAATTAAAACATTATTAATGATAGATCTTACATTCATAAATTAAATGCTTATTAATGATAGATCTTACATTCATAAATTAAAACATTATTAATGATAGATCTTACATTCATAAATTAAATGCTTATTAATGATAGATCTTACATTCAGAAATTAAATGCTTATTAATGATAGATCTTACATTCAGAAATTAAATGCTTATTAATGATAGATCTTACATTCAGAAATTAAAACATTATTTGTAATGAAAATGTATCTAAGTTGAACCCAGGTGTTATGCTCTCTCTAACCACTGAGAGGCGTCTATAAGAACTCGGACGACCATCGCTGCGAAACATTCCTGTGACATTTAATCCATGACGTGTAGACTCGAATGGTGCGTATACGTAGATAATCCAGGCTTGCTTGCATTGATTGATATTACTGAACTTTCTCCACGATTCCATGATCCTGATATACTGCACGATTGTATTCTTACAGGATGTTGCCAGAGATCGAATTGTCATTAAACCTACTCTCAGGTCAAAGTTGTGGAACTGATTTTCATCTATCTATAATTCCAGCAATCTCTGTGTGTGTGTGTGTGTGTCTGTGTGTGTGTGTGTGTGTGTGTGTGTCTGTGTGTGTGTTTGTTTGTCTGTGACCGCTGTTTCTCGACAACCACGGGTCCGATATACTTGAAACTTGCCAGGTATATTGCTGGGGACCCGAGGATGTGCCTTTTCAAGGTTTTAAATTAATCGCAGAAGTAGTTACCGAGCTATGTCCAAAAAACGATTCAACCAATCAGAGAGCAGCGAGCTATCGCGTGTGCCGAACGTGGCGAACACACTCTGCCTCGGACGGCACATTTGAGAGCGTATTCATTTATTTCACGTTGGCAAACTATGTTGCCGCTATGTTGGCGTTAAACTATGTTTTAAAACTAATTAAAACCATTTCATGTAAATAGAGGGGGGGGGGGGATTGTCACTGTACTCGCAAGCCGTTCGCCGTTCGCTTTGGCGTTGCGAATGGACCAAAACATTTCATGAACCAAACCATTTCATGTAAAGCGTTCGCCGTTCGCTTTGGCGTTGCGAATGGACCAAAACATTTCATGGACCAAACCATTCCTTGTAAATAGAGGGGGGGGGGGGATATAATTTTAGATATATATATAGTACGGGCATGCCCTAGTCTATCTATAATGCCAGTAATCTGTGTGTATGTTTGTTTGTCTGTGACCGCTGTTTCTCGACAACCACGGGTCCGATATACTTTAAACTTGCCAGGTATATTGCTGGGGACCCGAGGATGTGCCTTTTCAAGGTTTCATATTAATCGGACAAGTAGTTACCGAGCTATGTCCAAAAAACGATTCAACCAATCAGAGAGCAGCGAGCTATCACGTGTGCCGAACGTGGCGAACAGACTCTGCCTCGGACGGCACATTTGAGAGCGTATTCATTTATTTCACGTTGGCAAACTATGTTGGCGTTAAACTATGTTTTAAAACTAATTAAAACTAATTTGCGATTCTTTCGCTTTCCTGCGCGTTTGTGCACGCTATGGCGATTTCTTTACCAAACTCCGCAAGCCGTTCGCTTTGGACCAAACCATTTCATGTAAATAGAGGGGGGGGATTGTCACCGTACTCGCAAGCCGTTCGCTTTGGACCAAACCATTTCATGTAAATAGAGGGGGGGGGATTGTCACCGTACTCGCAAGCCGTTCGCTTTGGACCAAACCATTTCATGTAAATAGAGGGGGGGGATATAATTTTAGATATATATATAGTACGGGCATGCCCTAGTTACAATTAATGACAATTCATCTCGCCGTCCGACCGAAAACAAGAGGCGAACTAGAGCGATATGGCGGGACACAGAATGATCCAGGTGCCGCTCTTTGCAGCCGACCCACAAGCAGTGGACGTGGCCGCGGAGCTGACACATTGGCTGAAAACCTTGGATAATCAATTCAAGGCTCAGGAAGCCACCGTCATCGATGAAACGAAATTAGATGTACTACAAACAAAGGTACATCACAACGTGTACCGGGCTATCTAACAATGCATGACGTTCGATGCAGCCGTGGCGGAGCTGAAGCGTATTTACATTACGAAACGAAGCCCGGTCTATTCCCGGCATCTGCTCGCAATACGAAGACAACAGCCCACGGAGACTTTAGATCACTTCGCACAAGAGCTCCGACGTCTGCTGACCGAGAGTGCACCGGAGGTACGTACACATGAACAAGTTTGTGATGATCTTGTTCGCGATTCTTTCGTCGCTGGACTTAAATCCCCAGTAGTCAGACAGAAACTTCTTGAAGAAGCCGACTTGACACTCGCTGAAGCACTTCGGCTGGCTCACGTCTATACCCAAGCACGGGAACAATCCGACGCATATGAACACCCATACGTCACTGCGTGGACATCTCGACAAGCTCGACCGGAGAGAGTGACCGCCGAGGACGCGGATGCAGCCACGGCATCTGTGCCGGAATCGGAGACCCCAGCCACTCCCGAGGAGGATTCTGATCCGGGCTTGACAGCAGCAGCCGGACCCAAGCCCCGACGTAACGCTACGTGCTATTTCTGCGGGAACCGAAAACATCTCAGGTATGTTTGCCCGGCTCGAGATGCGACATGTCATTTGTGCACAAAGGCAGGACATTTTGCAAACGTTTGCGGATCGACGTCGCGGGGCAAACGAGCCCGCTCGACGATGAATGTGCTTATCAGCGGGCCGAGCGAAGCGCGGGGTGCCTCGCCTGACTTTGATAAGGATCGCACCTTCCCTTGGGCCCCTGGCTGTGCGCTCGACCTTGGTGAGATTCGTCGCGCCGACTAAACAAGTGGCGCAAACACGACAGAACGCGGTGCGACCGTCCTTGGCCTGCATTCTTCCGCCACCCTGCCAACTTTCCGGATCGGCCACCCGAACGGCTAATGTTGGCTTTGACACTCCGCGCGTGACACGAGCGCCATCCGGAGGCTGCACATATGAACTACAAGCTACTGCTACGGCACGGAAAACTTTAGCAAGCTTTGAAACTCTGCGCGTGACACGAGCGCCATCCGGAGGCTGCACGTTTGAACTACAAGCTACTGCTACGGCAAGGAAAACTTTAGCTGGCGTTGGATCCACACGCGAGGCACGAGCGCCTTGCCTAGACGACTCGATAACGGCAGGTCCACCTGGCCTGGCTCGAGCTATAATTCCACTTGTGATCGAGGGAATTTTTGCTAATGCTTTGATCGATACAGGTTCCACAGATAGTTATGTTGATTATCGACTGGTGCAAAAACATGGATGGCCGATTCTTGGGACAAGACGTCGAATCTTTATGGCCTCTCAGGGGCTTAGGCTCAGCACAAAAGGGGAATGTCGACTGAAGCTTGTGATTAAGGGACGAATGTTTCCGGATGTGCATCTCATGGCCTTACCAGCATTATGTGCAGACGTTTTGCTAGGACATGATTTTCTCAAGCGACATGGACGGTTGGAAATGGAATTTGGTGGCACCGATACACTTGCTGTGTGCGCTCTTGCAGAGATGGAAATTGAGCCGCTGTCGCTGTTCCCCAATATGACCACGGACTGTTCACCTGTAGCGGTTAAATCGCGACGCTACTCACGAGCTGATGCGCAATTCATTGTGGAAGAAATGGCCCAGCTATTAAAGGAAGGTATCATAGAACCTAGTCGGTCGCCATGGCGGGCCCAAGTTCTCGTGGAAAGAAGTGAAGCGCATCGCATACGCATGGTAATCGACTATTCGCAGACGATTAATCGATTTACACAGCTTAGACGCCTACCCCCTACCGGGAATGGACTCCCTGGTTCGACAGGTGGCCCAGTATTCGGTCTATAGCACTCTCGATCTGTGTAGTGCGTATCATCAAATCCCCATCTCCGAGGCCAACCGTATCTATACCGCGTTTGAATCGGGTCAAAGGTTATACCAGTTCACCCGGCTACTTTACAGGGTCACGAACGGGGTCGCGTGTTTTCAGAGGGCTATGGATGACCTCATCACTAAGGAGAACTTGACCGACGTCTTTGTGTATCTGGACAATCTCACGGTTTGCAGGCATGACCAGGAACATCATGATGCTAATCTGAAGCGCTTCCTCGACATCGCGCAGAGGTATCGCTTAACTATGAATGAGGCTAAATGTGGTTACTCCGCTCGCACGATAGATCTTCTGGGGTACACCGTGACCCACGGCTCTGTTGCTCCAGATAAGGAGCGTCTGCGACCCTTGCTCGACATGGCCCCGCCCTGCGATCGTGCTTCGCTGAAGCGTGCTCTCGGGCTGTTCGCTCATTATTCTAAGTGGGTACAAAATTTCTCCACGAAACTTCGCCCACTTGTGGACTGCGAAGCGTTCCCCATGAGCCTTGACGCCAAGGCTGCTTTCCATGGCCTTAAGTCCGACATCGCTGGCGCCGCTGTGGCGACGATTGACGAGAAGAAATCATTCGTTTTGGAAAGTGATGCATCGGATCATGCGATAGCAGCGACTCTTTCCCGGGGGGGCGTCCTGTGGCTTTCTTTTCGCGAACTCTCACCTCCGCTGAGCGGAGACATTCGTCTGTCGAAAGGGAGGCGTACGCGATCGTCGAGTCGATTTGGCATTGGCATCCATATTTGCTCGGACGATGCTTCCAAATTATCACGGACCAACAGAGCGTTGCGTTTATGTACGACACCCTGCATGCTCAACGCATTAAGAATGAGAAAATCACTCGCTGGCGCATCAAACTCGCCGATTTCTGCTACACCATCAAATATCGCCCTGGGAGGGATAACCTGGTTGCCGACGCCTTATCGCGGCCGGCAACGTGTGCAGGCCTCATATCTTTGGAGGATCTGCGCGCTTTGCACGACACTCTGTGCCATCCTGGGGTGACACGTTTCACTCATTTTGTGCATAGTCCTAACCTGCCATACTCGGTTGAAGACATTCGCCAGGTCTGTCACAACTGTTCTGCATGTGCTGAACTCAAACCGTGTTTTTACAACCCTCCTATGGGGACACTGGTCCGAGTAACTAGGCCGTGGGAGAGATTGGCGATGGACTTCAAAGGGCCACTGCCGGCGTCACCGGCATCGAGTAACTCTCGTTAGCTGCTCACTATCGTTGATGAGTTCTCGAGATTCCCTTTCGCTTTCACGTGCGCAGATATGACGGCCGCCACGGTTATACGGTGCCTGCAGAACTTGTTTTCTATGTTTGGGAATCCGGCCTACGTGCATACCGATCGAGGTGCGGTGTTCCTGTCCCAGGAGGTGAGGAGCTTCTTACTTCAGCATAATGTCGCTTCTAGCTATACCACTCCGTATAGACCGCAGGCGAATGGGCAGGTCGAACGCTTCAATGGGATTATATGGTGAGCCATCACGCTAAGCCTTAGGTCCCTCGGCCGAGGCCTAGATAAATGGGCCTGTTCGTTACCTGCGGCGCTGAACTCAATCAGGACTTTACTGTGTACGGCCACCAACCAGACTCCCCACGAACGGATGTTTCATCACCCGAGGAGCTCGGGAAGTATCCGACGTTTACCGAGTTGGCTTGCTGAGCCGGGGCCGGCCTTCCTCAAACGTGCGGTTCGCACGAGCAAGTATGATCCACAAGTGGATAAGGTGCAAGTACTCCAAGCTAATCCCGAGCATGCTCGTGTGTTGATGGCAGATGGATGCGAATCCACTGTCTCCGTACGCCACCTGGCCCCTTGCGGGGACATCGACGAACCAATTTACGAGTCTATGGACCTCCCGTTGCTCCGCCTATGGAGCATCTGCTGTCCATCCTGCCGCCAAATACACCCCAGCCAATAGGCACCGTGGTGCCACCATCGTCACCTGACGCGGGGGACTCCGGACTTGGGGATGTAGTACCCGGTAGTTTCTGGACTCGTGCCGGAAGGGAAATTCGTCGCCCCGATCGATACGGATGGACCGACTGACATGGACTGACATCGCTGCTCTGCTAATGCTGCTGCGTGCTTGATTCCTGCCTAGCGGAAGTGTAGTTCTAACGGCGGGGAGAATGTAATGAAAATGTATCTAAGTTGAACCCAGGTGTTATGCTCTCTCTAACCACTGAGAGGCGTCTATAAGAACTCGGACGACCATCGCTGCGAAACATTCCTGTGACATTTAATCCATGACACGTAGACTCGAATGGTGCGTATACGTAGATAATCCAGGCTTGCTTGCATTGATTGATATGACTGAACTTTCTCCACGATTCCATAATCCTGATATACTGCATGATTGTATTCTGACAGGATGTTGCCAGAGATCGAATTGTCATTAAACCTACTATCAGGTCAAAGTTGTGGAACTGATTTTCATCTATCTATAATTCCAGTAATCTCTGTGTGTGTGTGTGTCTGTGTGTGTGTATGCGACCGCTGTTTCTCGACAACTACCGGTCCGATATACTTGAAACTTGCCAGGTATATTGCTGGGGACCCGAGGATGTGCCTTTTCAAGGTTTTAAATTAATCGGACAAGTAGTTACCGAGCTATGGCGATTTCTTTACCAAACTCCGCAAGCCGTTCGCTTTGGACCAAACCATTTCATGTAAATAGAGGGGGGGGATTGTCACCGTACTCGCAAGCCGTTCGCTTTGGACCAAACCATTCCATGTAAATAGAGGGGGGGGGGATTGTCACCGTACTCGCAAGCCGTTCGCTTTGGACCAAACCATTTCATGTAAATAGAGGGGGGGGATTGTCACCGTACTCGCAAGCCGTCCGCTTTGGCTTTGCGAATGGACCAAACCATTTCATGTAAATAGAGGGGGGGGGGATATAATTTTAGATATATATATAGTACGGGCATGCCCTAGTTACATTATTAATGATAGATCTTACATTCATAAATTAAAACATTATTAATGATAGATCTTACATTCATAAATTAAAACTTTATTAATGATAGATCTTACATTCATAAATTAAATGCTTATTAATGATAGATTTTACATTCATAAATTAAAACATTATTAATGTCTCACTGAAACTTGGCAACAACCTCTGGACTACTTCGCACTCAACCTCACTACACCCAATGGATATTGTTACATCAATAAACCACGCTCGGAGGGCCGGGGTGGTGGAATTGCCGTAATACCCCGACAGGACATCAAGACCAGCCTCATCTCCATCTCATCTGCTCCATCATTTGAACCCCTGGCTTTTAAACTCTCTGGTCACACACAGTCAGTCATGGCTGTCGTCTACCGCCCTCCCAAACCACACCTATCATTTCTGTCTGACTTCTCCTACTTTCTGACCCAGCTCTGTTCCCTCTCCCCCTCAATCCTCCTCCTCGGTGATTTCAATATCCACATGGACTCCACTGACTCCACAATAACCACTGACTTCACTGATTTACTCACCTGCTTTGACCTCACTCAACATGTCAACTTTCCTACCCATAACCGTGGTCACATTCTGGACCTTGTCTGCTCTACTGGATTAATTTTGCACCATCTCTCTGGCTCCGACCTCACCCTCTCTGACCACTTAGCCATCACTATGACCATCAACATCCCCACCCCAGCACCAAGGCATTATCGCACTATCAACTTCCGTAAGCTAAACGCTCTTTCACCGACCTCATTCTCATCCACCCTCTCTGAAAAAATGTCCACTTCTCCCTTCGTTGACCTCCACACCCCTTCTGACCTCACTGACTACTACAACCACACTCTCTCCTCCTGCCTTGAACAGCTTGCGCCTATAAAAACCAAAACAGTTTCTTTCACCCATTCTGCTCCCTGGTTTACCCCTGAACTCCGCCTGATGAAAACTCGTGCTCGCCAACTTGAAAGACTCCGCAATAAAACAGGTCTCACAATTCACTCCCAAGCCTACAAGGACCACCTACAACACTACAAAGATGCCCGCTCCGCCTACTACTCTCAAATTATCCACTCTGGCTCTGGAAACCCAAAAGCACTCTTCTCGACAATAAACAAACTCCTCAGCCCCCTGAACACCACCACCCAGTCATTCACAGTAGACAACTGCATCTCCTTCCTTTCATTCTTCCAATCCAAAATTGACAACATCTACAACAGCTTAACCACCACCGCACCCACTCCCCCTCAAACCACCTGCCCCCCCTTATCCTGCCAACCCCTGTCTCAGTTCTCCCCAGTCTCCCCTACTGACCTCTCTGAACTCCTCATAGGAATGAAAACTGCCACCTGCACTCTTGACCCCATCCCCTCCAGCTTTGTCAAGGCCTCCCTTCCTGCTCTCTCTCCACTTATCACTGCAACAATAAACTCCTCCCTGTCTACAGGCATCGTCCCACCATCCCTCAAAATTGCTGCTGTTACCCCCATTCTGAAAAAACCTGGACTCAACCCTGACACCCGAAATAACTTCAGACCCATCTCCAACCTAACCTTTCTGTCAAAAGTTTTGGAACGCGCTGTAGCCACTCAACTCAAACATCACCTCTCTGCCAATAACCTGTATGAAACATTCCAATCCGGATTCCGCTCCAACCACAGTACTGAAACTGCTCTCCTCAAAATCACCAACGACCTTCTCCTCTCCTCTGACGCTGGCAACCTCAACATTCTCATCCTCCTCGACCTCAGCGCCGCCTTTGACACCATCAATCACACCATCCTCCTCACCCGACTTGAAACCACCTTTAACATTACCGGCACTGCCCTCTCTTGGATCAAATCATACCTCTCTGACAGACGCCAGTTCATCTCCATCAACAACAACAACAACAACATGCATTTTAAAAGGCCATTTTCCCTGCTGGAGCGGGGGTTAGCCTTGCGGTCCCCATGACAATCTTCTCCATTTTGCCCTATTTTCTGCATCTCTCCTTGTTAACCCCCTTGCCTGCATTTCTTCTTCCACCATCTTTAGCCAAGTCTTTCTCGGTCTTCCCCGTCTTCTACTTCCTTCTACATTCATTTCCATGACTCTTCTCAGCCAGTCACTTTCATCCTTCCTCAACACATGACCAAACCATCTCAACCTGTTCCTCTTCACAGCATCAATCACAGGCTCTATTCCCATCATCTTTCGCAATTCATCATTTGTCTTCCTCTCTCTCAACGATACTCCGCACATCCGTCGAACCATTCGCATTTCCACCCTTTCCAACCTTTGTTGCTGCTCTACGTTCATTACCCATGTCTCGCTCCCATAAATCATAACACTTCTCACACATGCAGCATACACCTTTCCCTTCAGCTTCAACGACACTCCCCTCATCATCAGCATGCCACTCAATTCCCGAAACTTCTTCCATGCACATCTCACTCGAGCAACTGTTGCCGAGTCTGATCCACCTTCTCCATTCAGCATGTCTCCGAGGTAGCAAAATGTTTTCACACCTTCCAGCTTCATGCCGTCTCCAAGATCCAACTCAACATTTCCTCCATCTGCAGCTCCCTCTGTGCACACCTTACATTTGAATGTAGCTGCCACACTGGTTAATGACCCTCTCAGACAACTACATTTTTGATGAACCCACTCAGCGCACATTGTACACTGAATGGAGTTCACTCCGACACCCTTCCTACACACAGCACAGGGCCACTTCCCAGTTCTTTCCACCTCACCACATGCTTTACCACTTGCCATCACCTTCGTCTTTCCGATATTCACCTTCAGACCTTTTGTCTCCATACATTCCTTCCACGTGTTCATCTTTTCCTTCAGTCCATCCATACTTTCCGCAATCAACACCAGATCATCTGCATACAACAACTCCCACGGTAAACCCTCCTTTACGTTCTGAGCCAGCACCTCCATCACAGCTACAAATAGTAGTGGACTTAGTACCGACCCCTGATGCACTCCCACCTTCACCTCAAACTCACCACTGTTCCCGTCCTTCGTCCTTACAGCTGTACGCGCTCTTTTGTACATTGCCATCACTACTCTGATCAACCATTCCTCCACTCCGAACATCCTCAATGCCCATGTCAATACTTTGCTTGGAATCCGATTGAATGCTTTCTCCAGATCAATAAACCCAAGAAACAACTTCTTCCTCTTCTCCATGTACTTCTCCTGCAACTGCCTCACAATGAAAAGCGCGTCTGTCGTTCCTCTTCCTGGCATAAATCCAAACTGCATTTCATCGATCTCCACTTTCTTCCTTATCCTCCTCTCCAACACCCTTTCCAATACCTTCATTCCATGCTCCAATAACTTTATCGCTCGGTATGAGCCACACTCCAGAGGGTCACCTTTCCCCTTGTATAGAGGGACGAGGGTACTCATTTCCCAAATCCACTGGAATGCGGCCTTCTTTCACCACCAGATTACAGATCTCTGTCATTCTCTTCACACCCCAACTTCCTGCTGCCTTCAACATATCTCCCACAACTCCCGTCGGCCCTCCCGCTTTTCTACCCTTCATTACTTTTATCGCTTCCTCAACTTCCTTCTCAGTTATCTTCTCTGCCGGTCCTAAAACTGGGTTACTCTCTATGTTGCCATCCCATTCATTCTCTGTATTCAACAGCATTTCCATATATCTTTTCCATCTTCCTTTAATTCCATCTGGGTCGACAACGATTTGTCCCACTTCATCCTTCAAGCAACTCACCCCCATCACATCACACCTCTCTTTCGCTATCTGCATCTATTTCGCATCTTTCACATCTCCATCAATAACTGCAAATCCCCCACAGCTCCCCTCCCCCAAGGTGTCCCCCAAGGTTCAGTTATTGGCCCCCTCCTCTTCATCCTGTACCTGTCCCCCCTTGGTCACTTAATCCGCCGTCATGGTCTCCAATTCCACTGCTTCGCCGATGACATCCAGCTTTTCATCTCCACCAAGTCCATCTCCACCGCCACCCACTCTATCCTGACAAACTGCATCACTGCAATAAAATCCTGGCTTCAAATCAACTTCCTCAAACTTAACTATGATAAATCTGAAATAATCATCATTGGCCCAAAAACGCTCACCAAATCCACCCATAACTTTGCCCTCAACTTCGACGGTTTCCCAGTATCCACCTCCCCTTACATCCGGAATCTTGGCATCATCTTTGACCAAACCCTCTCCTTCGACAAATACACTAAACACATCACAAAGACAGCCTTCTTTCACTTGAAAAACATCGCCCGTCTCCGTCCATCCCTCTCCTCCACGGCTGCAGAAACCCTCATCCACGCCTTCATCACCTCCCGTCTGGACTACTGCAACAGCCTCCTCTATGGTTCACCCTCAATAATCACCAATAAACTCCAATACATTCAGAACTCCGCTGCCCGTCTACTCACCCATTCCCGGACCCGTGACCACATCACCCCCGTCCTTTACATGCTTCACTGGCTCCCCATCCCCCAGAGAATCCAGTACAAAATCCTCCTCTTGACCTACAAAGCCCTCCATAACCTGGCCTCATCCTACCTGACTGACCTCCTCTCCAGACACACTCCCACCCGCAACCTCCGCTCTGCTGGTATCAACCTCCTGACCCCCCCCCCCCCCCCCCCCCCATCCAGACCAAATTCAGATCCTGGGGGGACAGGCCTTCTCCATCGCTGCTCCCACCCTCTGGAACTCACTACCTCACACCATCAGAGACTCCTCCTCACTCACCATATTCAAAACATCACTCAAGACCTACCTGTTCAACACTGCATTCAACATTTAACCCACAGCACTTAACCCCTGACTAGCTCTTCTCCTTCTCCTTCCTTTTGCTTTGATCATTTACCTATTGGTTTTTGTCTTTTTGGACTTGTTTTTTGTACTCTGTCAAAGCGCCTTTGGGCTTCTTGAAAAGCGCTATATAAAATAAATGTATTATTATTATTGTTATAATGATAGATCTTGCATTCATAAATTAAAAAATTATTAATGATAGATCTTACATTCATAAATTAAAAAATTATTAATGATAGATCTTACATTCATAAATTAAATCTTATTAATGATAGATCTTGCATTCATAAATTAAAACATTATTAATGATAGATCTTACATTCATAAATTAAAACATTTTTAATGATAGATCTTACATTCATCAATTAAAACATTATTAATGATAGATCTTACATTCATAAATTAAAACATTATTAATGATAGATCTTACATTCATAAATTAAAACATTTTTAATGATAGATCTTACATTCATCAATTAAAACATTATTAATGATAGATCTTACATTCATAAATTAAAACATTATTAATGATAGATCTTGCATTCATAAATTAAAACATTATTAATGATAGATCTGACATTCATCAATTAAAACATTATTAATGATAGATCTTACATTCAGAAATTAAATGCTTATTAATGATAGATCTTACATTCAGAAATTAAATGCTTATTAATGATAGATTTCCCTTTTCTCCCCATCTTGTCTTCCGCTCCCTCCTTTTGTGTATTTTGTTTGTCTGGTCGATTTGTTTGTGAAGTAAATGTTAGCTGTTTCACGAGCCTCGATTCAGTATACAAAAAAAAAAAAAAAAAAGATCTTACATTCATAAATTAAATGCTTATTAATGATAGATCTTACATTCAGAAATTAAAAGCCTTATTTTTGATAGATCTTACATTTGGAAATTTAAAATTTTATTGATGATAGATCTTACATTCATAAATTAAAACATTATGAATGATAGATCTTACATTCAGAAATTAAATGCTTATTAATGATAGATCTTACATTCATAAATTAAATGCTTATTAATGATAGATCTTATATTCATAAATTAAATGCTTATTAATGATAGATCTTATGTTCATAAATTAAATGCTTATTAATGATAGATCTTGCATTCATAAATTAAATGCTTATTAATGATAGATCTTGCATTCATAAATTAAAACATTATTTATGATAGATCTTACATTCATAAATTAAAACATTATTAATGATAGATCTTACATTCATAAATTAAAACATTATTAATGATAGATCTTACATTCATAAATTAAAACATTATTTATGATAGATCTTGCATTCATAAATTAAAACATTATTCATGATAGATCTTACATTCATAAATTAAAACCTTATTAATGATAGATCTTGCATGCATAAATTAAAACATTATTTACGATAGATCTTGCATTCATAAATTAAAACATTATTAATGATAGATCTTACATTCATAAATTAAAACATTATTTACGATAGATCTTGCATTCATAAATTAAAACATTATTAATGATAGATCTTACATTCATAAATTAAAACATTATTAATGATAGATCTTACATTCATAAATTAAAACATTATTTATGATAGATCTTGCATTCATAAATTAAAACATTATTAATGATAGATCTTACATTCATAAATTAAAACCTTATTAATGATAGATCTTGCATTCATAAATTAAAACCTTATTCATGATAGATCTTGCATTCATAAATTAAAACATTATTAATGATAGATCTTGCATTCATAAATTAAAACCTTATTAATGATAGATCTTGCATTCATAAATTAAAACATTATTAATGATAGATCTTGCATTCATAAATTAAAACCTTATTAATGATAGATCTTGCATTCATAAATTAAAACATTATTTATGATAGATCTTGCATTCATAAATTAAAACATTATTAATGATAGATGTTGCATTCATAAATTAAAACCTTATTCATGATAGATCTTGCATTCATAAATTAAAACATTATTAATGATAGATCTTGCATTCATCAATTAAAACATTATTAATGATAGATCTTACATTCATCAATTAAAACATTATTAATGATAGATCTTGCATTCATAAATTAAAACCTTTTTTTTTTTTTTTTTTTTTTTTGTATACAACATCGAGGCTCGTGAAAGAGCGAACATTAATCACACAGAAAGACAAACCGACACATAAAACATATAACATAGGGAGCGGTAGACAAGATGGGGAGAGAGGGGGAAGGACACAAACACAACATTTGAGAGCAGGGACCGAGAGACATGGAGACATCGAGAGATCTGAGAGAGGGCGAGGGCTTTGGGGGGGGGGGCGTGGGAAGGGGGCGGTGGGAGAGGTATAAAACATATGGACACTGCCAGGACTTCCAGGAAAGAAGTTGGAATTTCAAACAAGGTGGATCTGGGGTGAATTAGCGGGGGTAGAAAAGATCAAGGTTTTGGATGGGGGAAGATAAGAGATGGTGGTGAACAGCTGTTTTAAAGACCTGGAGGGAGGAGTGGGATTGAAGGGAGTGAGGGAGTTTGTTCCAGAGGCGGGAGAAAAGAGGAATGAAAGAGTGAAGGTGAGGAGAGAGCCGAGATTTCGGCAGTTTAACCATCAGAGGGTTGCTGGCAGATCTTGTGCGACCTGTAGGAATATTTGGGGGACAGAGCACAGAGAGAGCTGGGGGTGCAAGGCCGGAGAGGAGTCGGTAGAAGACAGAAAGACCACCTACCTGCCTGCGGTGAGTGAGTGAAAGGCCCTCAGAGATAGCTTCATCGCGGGAGATTCCAATAATTCTGAAAGCTTTGGTTTCAACAGCGTGAAGCCGAGCTAGGTGTGAGGCAGGAGCACCGGCCCATAGGGGAGAACAGTATTCCATTGAGCTGCGGATGAAAGCCTTGTATGTGGTGAGGAGCTCAGGTGTGCCGAGGAAGGACTTCGCACGACGGAGGATGCCCAGTCGGCGACTGGCTTTGGAGGCCAGCTTGGAAATGTGGTTTTCCCAAGAAAGATCATGGCAGATAGTGAGACCCAAAATCTTGAGCGAAAATGCGATCTATTAATGATAGATCTTGCATTCATAAATTAAAACATTATTTATGATAGATCTTGCATTCATAAATTAAAACATTATTAATGATAGATCTTACATTCATAAATTAAAACCTTATTAATGATAGATCTTGCATTCATAAATTAAAACATTATTTATGATAGATCTTGCATTCATAAATTAAAACATTATTAATGATAGATCTTGCATTCATAAATTAAAACATTATTTATGATAGATCTTGCATTCATAAATTAAAACATTATTAATGATAGATCTTACATTCATAAATTAAAACCTTATTAATGATAGACCTTACATTTGGAAATTTAAAATTATATCAATGATAGATCCTACATTTGGAAATTTAAAATTATATTAATGATAGATCTTATATTCAGAAATTAAAACCTTATTAATGATAGATCTTACATTTATCAATTAAAACATTGATTATGATAGATCTTACATTCATCAATTAAAACATTATTAATGATAGATCTTGCATTCATAAATTAAAACATTATTAATGATAGATCTTGCATTCATAAATTAAAACATTATTTATGATAGATCTTACATTCATAAATTAAAACATTATTAATGATAGATCTTACATTCATAAATTAAAACATTATTAATGATAGATCTTACATTCATAAATTAAAACATTATTAATGATAGATCTTACATTCATAAATTAAAACCTTATTAATGATAGATCTTACATTCATAAATTAAAACATTATTAACTAGAACGGGCACTCGGTAGAGCGCATACCTTCGCCGCAGCTACTGTTCTGTACTTGGCATGGGAGTGTAGGGAACAGAACAACAAAAATACGATTTTGACCTTTTCGTGACCTTGACCTTGACCTTTGACCCGATTGCTCCCAAAATCTAATCAAATGTGTCCCGTATAATAACCAATCATCCCACCAAATTTCATGCAATTCGGTTGAATACTTTTTGAGTTATGCGAATAACATACACACACACACACAGACATACAAATAAATACACAGCGATCAAAACATAACCTTCCGCTTTTGCGAAGGTAATGATAGATCTTACATTCATAAATTAAAACATTATTAATGATAGATCTTACATTCATAAATTAAAACATTATTAATGATAGATCTTACATTCATAAATTAAAACATTATTAATGATAGATCTTGCATTCATAAATTAAAACATTATTAATGATAGATCTTGCATTCATAAATTAAAACATTATTAATGATAGATCTTACATTCATAAATTAAAACATTATTAATGATAGATCTTACATTCATAAATTAAAACATTATTAATGATAGATCTTGCATTCATAAATTAAAACATTATTAATGATAGATCTTGCATTCATAAATTAAAACATTATTAATGATAGATCTTACATTCATAAATTAAAACATTATTAATGATAGATCTTGCATTCATAAATTAAAACATTATTAATCATAGATCTTGCATTCATAAATTAAAACATTATTAACTAGAACGGGCACTCGGTAGAGCGCATACCTTCGCCGCAGCTACTGTTCTGTACTTGGCATGGGAGTGTAGGGAACAGAACAACAAAAATACGATTTTGACCTTTTCGTGACCTTGACCTTGACCTTTGACCCGATTGCTCCCAAAATCTAATCAAATGTGTCCCGTATAATAACCAATCATCCCACCAAATTTCATGCAATTCGGTTGAATACTTTTTGAGTTATGCGAATAACATACACACACACACACAGACATACAAATAAATACACAGCGATCAAAACATAACCTTCCGCTTTTGCGAAGGTAATGATAGATCTTGCATTCATAAATTAAAACATTATTAATGATAGATCTTGCATTCATAAATTAAAACATTATTAATGATAGATCTTGCATTCATAAATTAAAACATTATTTATGATAGATCTTACATTCATAAATTAAAACATTATTAACTAGAACGGGCACTCGGTAGAGCGCATACCTTCGCCGCAGCTACTGTTCTGTACTTGGCCTTGACCTTGACCTTTGACCCGATTGCTCCCAAAATCTAATCAAATGTGTCCCGTATAATAACCAATCATCCCACCAAATTTCATGCAATTCGGTTGAATACTTTTTGAGTTATGCGAATAACATACACACACACACACACACACACACACACACAGACATACAAATAAATACACAGCGATCAAAACATAACCTTCCGCTTTTGCGAAGGTAATGATAGATCTTACATTCATAAATTAAAACATTATTAATGATAGATCTTACATTCATAAATTAAAACCTTATTAATGATAGATCTTACATTCATAAATTAAAACATTATTATTAATGATAGATCTTACATTCATAAATTAAAACATTATTAATGATAGATCTTACATTCATAAATTAAAACATTATTAATGATAGATCTTACATTCATAAATTAAAACATTATTAATGATAGATCTTGCATTCATAAATTAAAACATTATTAATGATAGATCTTGCATTCATAAATTAAAACATTATTAATGATAGATCTTACATTCATAAATTAAAACATTATTAATGATAGATCTTACATTCATAAATTAAAACATTATTAATGATAGATCTTGCATTCATAAATTAAAACATTATTAATCATAGATCTTGCATTCATAAATTAAAACATTATTAATGATAGATCTTACATTCATAAATTAAAACATTATTAATGATAGATCTTGCATTCATAAATTAAAACATTATTAATGATAGATCTTGCATTCATAAATTAAAACATTATTAATGATAGATCTTACATTCATAAATTAAAACATTATTAATGATAGATCTTACATTCATAAATTAAAACCTTATTAATGATAGACCTTACATTTGGAAATTTAAAATTATGTCAATGATAGATCTTATATTCAGAAATTAAAACCTTATTAATGATAGACCTTACATTTGGAAATTTAAAATTATGTCAATGATAGATCTTATATTCAGAAATTAAAACCTTATTAATGATAGACCTTACATTTGGAAATTTAAAATTATGTCAATGATAGATCTTATATTCAGAAATTAAAACCTTATTAATGATAGACCTTACATTTGGAAATTTAAAATTATGTCAATGATAGATCTTACATTCAGAAATTAAAACATTATTAATGATAGATCTTATATTCAGAAATTAAAACCTTATTAATGATAGATCTTGCATTCATAAATTAAAACATTATTAATGATAGATCTTGCATTCATAAATTAAAACATTATTAATGATAGATCTTGCATTCATAAATTAAAACATTATTAATGATAGATCTTACATTCATAAATTAAAACATTATTAATGATAGATCTTACATTCATAAATTAAAACCTTATTAATGATAGACCTTACATTTGGAAATTTTAAATTATGTCAATGATAGATCTTATATTCAGAAATTAAAACCTTATTAATGATAGACCTTACATTTGGAAATTTAAAATTATGTCAATGATAGATCTTATATTCAGAAATTAAAACCTTATTAATGATAGACCTTACATTTGGAAATTTAAAATTATGTCAATGATAGATCTTATATTCAGAAATTAAAACCTTATTAATGATAGACCTTACATTTGGAAATTTAAAATTATATCAATGATAGATATCCTACATTTGGAAATTTAAAATTATATTAATGATAGATCTTATATTCAGAAATTAAAACATTATTAATGATAGATCTTACATTCATCAATTAAAACATTGATTATGATAGATCTTACATTCATCAATTAAAACATTATTAATGATAGATCTTGCATTCATAAATTAAAACATTATTAATGATTATCTTACATTCATAAATTAAAACATTATTGTCACAGCAGAACGTAACCCTGCCAGGCCGGTGATTCTAAATCAGGCGGTTGCGGTTGTGCGGTTGTTTTCGCAACACCACGAAGCGCGGCTTTATCTGCAGGCCGGCGGCTTACAGGTGTCAAAGGTCGGGGTGAACCCGAGAACTCCCCTCTTGGCGAACCTCGAACCCCGAGACCATAACAGTGTTGAGTGAATCACGTGGCACAGTCTGTGTTCATGTTAAAACACGTCACAGTGCCTGTATGAACGTTTAAGAACGTTACATTGCCTCTCACCCATTCGTGACCTCGCATTGTAAACACTTTCAGACGAACTGACTCCCTCCCCCGTGAGCACTCTCCCTCCCCCGTGAGCACATACCTCCCCCGTGAACACTCTCCATCCCACGTCAGCACTCTTCCTTCCCCGTGAGCACTCTCCCTTCCCCGTGAGCACTCTCCATCCCACGTGAGCACTCTCCATCCCACGTGAGCACTCTCCCTTCCCCGTGAGCACTCTCCCTCCCTCGTGAGCACTCTCCCTTCCCCGTGAGCACTCTCTCTCCCACGTGAGCACTCTCTCCCCATGATCGAGCACACACTCCCTCCCCCGTGAGCATGAATTCACCCACGTGAGCACTCTCCCTCCCCCGTCAGCACTCTCCCTTCCCCGTGAGCACTCTCTCTCCCACGTGAGCACTCTCTCCCACGTGAGCACTCTCTCTCCCCGTGAGCACTCTCCCTTCCCCGTGAGCACTCTCCCTTCCCCGTGAGCACTCTCTCTCCCACGTGAGCACTCTCTCTCCCACGTGAGCACTCTCTCTCCCACGTGAGCACTCTCTCTCCCCCGTGAGCACTCTCCATCCCACGTGAGCACTCTCTCCCCCGTGATCGAGCATTCCCTCCCCCGTGAGCACTCTCTCTCCCACGTGAGCACTCTCTCTCCCCCGTGAGCACTCTCTCCCACGTGAGCACTCTCTTCCCCGTGAGCACTCCATCCAACGTGAGCATTCTCTCCCCTTTGAGCATGAACTCACCCAAGTGAGCACTTTCCATCCCACGTGAGCACTCTCACACCCCTACCGTTTTGCCACGTATATTGTGTAAGGTACCGGTACCACTTTGTGGTCTCGTTGACGAGATGTGCGCAATACAATAATAAACCATTTCATGAATATTGATCGATCCCCGGTCTGTTTCAATAAGCCATTATTATTCCCGCGAGTCCAATCACTCCGATCCCACCTCGACCAGCTGAGACCAAACGTCTGATTGTTCCAAATGGTGCTCGAGTTTCACGGTGGGGGCGGAGAGGGGCGGGGCATACGATCGGCGCGCGAGGCTGCGTTTGCGACACGGAAGGGACGGGGTCGTACGGTACGCACGGGACTGTATGAAGACCACCGCTGCTCGGTAATCGGCCGTCCATCTATCTGAGGTCCAATTTGCCGCTTGGACCGTTGTTGAAAGCATCAAAATTAAAGGTCCAAGACGCACACCCTTGATAAAGTGTGCGCGGATGGGGAATCCCATGAAACCCTATTTAAAGCCGAAGTCACACATAGGCGGATATTTTGGCGACTGCCGGCGATCAAGATTTTTCGGCGACTACTGGCGGCCACATTGCGACTGCATTGCGACGACGCCCCGAGTGGGATGGCGACAGTTGAAGATCGACGACGACTGCATTGCGGATGCACGGCGGCAGCGTGGCGACAGTCTGGCGGCTAGATTACGACCGATGGCAGATCGCGGCGACTGCATTGGGGCCGGGTGGCGGTTTACTCCGACGTCCGCAAGACCGCCGGCGATTGGAGACGATTCACACAACTTTTTAAATCTTTATTTCTCTATTTTACATTTCACTTTATTCACTTCAATGATGTATGACATGAAGCATAAAGATGTTTGATGTACAATAAGAAAGTTAATAAAGATGTATCATTGTAATGTAATAATCAAACTTTTCTGCAGGGAGAGAGAATGGAAATAAAGTCCAACAAATTATTTCCACTGGTCCCAAGTTCCATAAATAAAGTTTCCAAAGGACCAAAGTCCCAAAAATAAAGTTCCCAAAAGTCCCAAGTCCAAACAATAAAGCCATATCCTTGTCGGCACCACAGGACCTCACTCCACGGAGACCCTCACACCATCCTGTCTTGCCATGGAATCGTGGTATGTCGTAATGCAGTCGCCAGGCAGTCGTATCTCTGTCGCCAATGGCCGTAACTCGGCCGCCACTAGTCCTACTGCTGTCGTCGTCAGTCTCCCATAGCCGCAGGGGAGACGTGGCAGTTCTTCTGTTGTCGATATGCAGCCGCAACAGTGTCGGCCCGTAGTCGGGAAGATGCCACAGGAAGGCCGTGTGGCATTCGCATCTCTGCCGTGCTAGCTGGTGGGGCGATTGCGGAAGACTATGAGCGACTGGGTTGCGGCCGCTTTACGCTCTTATTACGGATACCGACGACAGCATGGCGGTTCCATCACGACAGCATGGCGGATCCTTTTTGAGGACGACTGAGCGCGCCGTTTTAAAACATTTTTAAAAATATTTTGCCCCTTTGCGGCTCTTGCCGACCGCAGCCGACCTGGGGAGGATAACCACGACTACAGGCGACCGTCCATTACGGTTTCATTACGATTGTCGGCGGGTGGCGGCGATTTTTCCAGTCGCCAGTCGTCGCCGACAAATCCGCCTATGTGTGACTTAGGCTTTACCGACAGGATAATAATTATCATTCGTTCGGAAGCCTCCTCAGTGAAAGCACTGGCGTCACTAGTAGTCCAGTGGAATTGTGAAAAAGCATGTTGTGGCGTCATTATGAAGTTTCGAGGCAAAAAACAAAATGGCCGCCACTGATTTCCGACGAATTTTGTTTTGTGCAATATCTTCACTTCTAATGTACTTAGAAACACAATATTTGGAACTATTATTATGTTTTCAAGGTCAAAGATTCCGATAATGATATAATTAAAGTTGTATATACAACACATGTACCATACTTTGAAGATGGCATCCACCGATACCGATAAAATTCAGATAAAGTCATCGATTTTGCCTTTTTATATGTTTTTGTATTATGAGTTTCGGGTCCCAAGGTCCCCCAGAACTCTACCAGCCTCAACCTTAGATATCTGATCAATTTCTTTCCTTTTTGTTTCAGGTTGCTGTCGTTAACTTTGTAAATAATCATTTCGATAGTGATTGCATATACATAAAGTAACTATTCTTTTTTTTCTTTTTAGGTGATGTGACAACAGTGGACCATGACTTCTTCTGAAGAGAGTACATCCCTTTTCTTTAACTGCTCTAATGCTTCTAGGACTATTCTATTGTTTGTGAAATAAATGTTAGCTCTTTCACGAGCCTCGATTCAATATACAAAAAAAAACAACAAAAAAACAACAAGACATTACTAGCTAATGGTATAACGAGAATAGAAAAAATCATTAAAAGTAGTACACGTAGAGGTGATTTGCTTCATGAAAAACTAACCGATTCTCAGTCTATTCTGTGTCACAGAAGCTGTGTGTCCACATATACATCCGGACAGCACATAAAGAGGCATGAAAAATTAGACGAGCAAGAAGCTCCTCCACCAAAGAAAACACGACGTTCTCACACATGTGGATTTGATTTCAGAAAGCACTGTATCTTCTGTGGCAATCGATGTGAATAGCTTGGTCCTCGAAATCCACAGCGATGGAGAAAAGTGATAAAATGTAGAACAGTCGATCGAGGAAAATCGGATGCCATTTAAGCTAAGGATTCTCACTGTTTGCGACCAACGCAATGACATACGAGCTGATGATGTACGCCTCCGAGTCCAGGGGGCATTCTCCGACTTGCATGCTGCTGATGCCCAATATCGTCTTGATTGCTATAATTCCTTCACGTCACCAAGAGCTATAGAAACTGCCACTAAAAAGAAAAGCACCTCTACAGATGTTGACACAGTCTTCTTGCACGTCGTCGAGGAGATGGAAGAAGATAAGTGTAAACGTTGCAATTCTGTGGAGCTTCAAGACATGTACAATTCATTTGGTGGTGATAAGCAGTCACGGCGTCGTCTTGTCGAATGTGTAACAGCACATTTTGGATCAGAACTCGTAAAGTTGTCAGGAAATGTGTACGCTAGTCTACGAGTCTTCAAGGGACATGCACCAAACATCTTGAGAGCAGTGGAGGACACAGACGAAGGAAATCCAGATGTGAAACACATTGTGAAGTGTATCATTCAGGAAACCAAAAATTTGAAGAAGTCTGACTATACACACTCAACGCGTATTTCGAATGGGATTGCAGCAGAAGTGGAAAGCCCAACCCTGGCAAATCTCTTAGCAGCAATATCACCAAAATTAGTTGACAGCAACCAAGCCCTTCTCATTGGAAACATTGTTACAACTTGTGTCACCAATGAGGCAACAAGTCTTCAGATCGCTCTTGGAGTGTTGCTCAGAGAAAAACAGCTGACCGATGAATGAGACGCCTTCGGCATTTGTGCATCATATGACGAAATACTCCGCTTCAAGGCATCAGCTGCACATGCTTCATCAAACAAAGAAGAGCTGAGGGGATTGTTTAACAGCAAAAGTGGGCAGTGGCTTAATCCAAACAGTAGCAGACAATTATGATGCTAATGTGTCTTCCCCGAATGGACTTGGTTCCACTCACTCATGCTCTTGCCCTCCTTTTGACCCAAATGACTGAAAATGTCACGCCAGAAATTGAAGAGCACCCTCCAACAGTTCCAGTTACCAGACGCATCTCTAAAGGTGAGATGAAGGAACAAATTGTACCACCAATAAGTGTCCACCGGTATAATGGACCAAAACAGCCTGACAGACCCTCCAAACCTGGACCCCATTCAGTACGGATGTGATATTTCAGTTGGACTTTTTGTCCAAGCACACTCCCACCTGATGTGTCTGCTGCACCGGTCACCATTCTGCGGTTGATTAAGTGCGGATGCTCCACCAGTCGGCCCTGTTCTACAGGGAAGTGTGGTTGTGTGGTGGCGCAGATGCCATGTTCGATATTTTGCAGTTGCAGTGGTGAATCATTCTGCTGTAACGAACAGACAAGGGCAGTAGCTGCTTATCAGGACGAAGATGATGAAGATTGCGCATTGTGTAAAACATTAATAAGGATGCATGTTGCTCCAAACAAAGTTATTATTTGTCAGTCTGAAAATAAAAGTAAATTTCAAAATCATAAACTTGTTTTGTCCACTTTTTGTTTGAATTGTTATGTTTATTTACAACGCAAGTTTTACAAGACAAAATCCATGGTCATTGTCAACTGTCCACATGTATCCAAATATATTTGTGTAAACAGCACAATCCAATATAATAACCAATGCATTAGTGATTGCAAATAAGTTACTTCAGCTGTCATAAATACATATTTGGTTGTGACTGTTATTGTATTAATATTTGAAGGTTCATCAAATTCAATTTCTAACTAGAAGTTATCAATGGAACTGCAAAATAGCCTTTTTATATAGGGAAATGGTGGCCATCTTGAAAATGTGATACAGGATTAATATACACACCTTTAATCTTATCATTATCGGATTCCTTGACAATGAAAACATCGAAGTAGACACCAAAATTGTGTTTATAAGTGCATTAGAAGTGAAGATATTGGCAAAAACAGAATTTGTCGGAAAGTCGTGGCGGCCATTTTGTTTTTCGCCTCTAAAAAAAATTCCTCAAGGGTGCCAGTGTGGCATCCGGCTGATTATGCTTCAGGATAGGTCAGAGATGATGAATCAACCAAAAAACTCCACAATGACACTCAAGCACCTTTTGCCTTGAAATGCCTGTTTGGCATCTGGACTATAGGGGGTGCGGACCGCACCGGGTGACACTATCAGAGGGGGTGACACCAAATTGTTGCAGTGTCGAGGATTTCCGATCTTGCGATATTATCAATTGGAAGTGAGTTGGCGAAAGGCATTGATTTCGATGAAGTGATTCACAAGTTCGCAGCTTTGAAGGCCAGGAAAGGAAAGTTCTGAATTAGTCGAGATGTTCACCAAGTGCTGAAATGCTTGTGTATTTTTGTTCGTTTATTTTTATGGTATTATTTCATTATGAGGATATTTCCAAACGCATTTGTCGACAAGTTTTACATTATTTGGGCCGTTATTGATTATGCAAACCTAATCCATTAATGTATCTCATGTAACAATAAAGTTTAACGTTAAAATCGACATAATTTTGATGTCGTTGTTAAACGTTTTTATTTCGAATTCTATTGTTTTCTTACCGAATTTTCACTTTAACCACATGAAACGATGTAACTGTAAATACATTTAGGCTGTGCGTATGATATTGTAATTTAAAGGTGTAATTTTAATTTTGCGAGTTGTTTATGTCACTACTATTGCCATTACATTCAGTGATATACGGGAATTACGATTTACGAGTAACATTAGTACAAAAACATTACTAAGGATTCTGTATGGTCTGGTACGGGAGGAGGTCCATGTAGTCAGGTTCACTATGTTTTTTCGTTCAAAAATTTTGGAGATTAGCAAAACTATACATTTTTGGAATATTCAGAGCAGGAGGAATCCAAAAATTATTGATGGCATTTGCATAGACACCTTTCCGAAAATGACATTCAGGACAGTGATGAAGATCTGTAATAGCATATTCCTGAGCGGTGTAGACCCAGTAGATCCTGTGTATAGGACTTATAGTTCAATCTGATACTAGCAAGGCTGCTTTCTTGCTTTATAAACCCATACCTATAACTTCAAAGGACTTGCAATATCATGTATTATGTAATACAGTTATATCACAAATATAAAGACTGAAGGAGCTGAGCTCCAACGCGAGTTGAAAGAATTGACGCGACCAAAGATGGAAATTCGTCCGAGTAGGTTTAATAAATGTATCACACTCGGGTACTCTGAAAAGCCCGTTTATCGGGCAGCAATATATATACACATTTATGTCGGGAAGTTTGCCCGGCAAAAGCTATACCGGGCATGCCCTGGTATCAAGGGCGAGCCTTGGAAAGGCGAGTCTGGACCTGCCCGGGCGTGTTTGGCTGCGGCCTGGCAAGTCGAGGCTGGGCGTGCCCGGGCGCTCTGGACGAGCACTGGAAAGGCGATAGCGGGCATGCCCGGACGCTCTGGGCGAGCCCTGGAAAGGCGATAGCGGGCATGCCCGGACGCTCTGGGCGAGCCCTGGAAAGGCGATAGCGGGCATGCCCGGACGCTCTGGGCGAGCCCTGGAAATGCGAGAGCGGGCATGCCCGGACGCTCTGGGCGAGCCCTGGAAAGGCGATAGCGGGCATGCCCGGACGCTCTGGGCGAGCCCTGGAAAGGCGAGAGCGGGCATGCCCGGGAAAGACGAGACCGGGCGTGCCCGGGAGGTTCGGGCGTGCCCGGGAACAGTGAGTCCGGGCATGCCCGGGAGAGGCGCGTCTGGCCGTGTTCTGGCCGGTGCAAGGCGATTGTGTGCATCCAGCGGTAAACGCTACAAGACAATTGTTTTCAATAACCTTTGTTTGTTGCTTTTCTATAATCCTGAACACTACTTTGAGGCCTTTATTGGATTTCTTGACCCAGAAAACATAGGATTAGCATATTTAATTGAGTTTCTAGGTTGACTCGAAGCCGAGATAGCGCAAAAGATGTATTTTAATGGCGGCCATTTTGAAAATCCAAAATCTGTGTCTGTGCAAATGCCAACATTGATTTTCGGATTCTCCATGCTCTGATGATTCCAAAAATGTGCAGATTTGCTAATCTCCCAAAATTGTTGAACGAAATTATATTTGTTAACATAGTGAACCTGACTAATGGGGGGGAGGTTGGGGGGTGACACCATGAGTTACCGCACTGGGTGACACCAACCCGAGTGACGCCACTGAGTGAAAGACACATGAAAGCCCGCTTGGAGTTTGCAAAAAAGCACCTAAAGAACTCAAACTGTGAGAAACAAGATTCTGTGGTCTGGTGTAACCAAGATTGAACTGTTTGGCTTCCGTCTGGCCACTCTGCCATAAAGCCCAGATCGGTGGAGTGTTGCAGTGATGGTTGTCCTTCTGGAAGTTTCTCCCATCTGCTCACAGGATCTCTGGAGCTCAGCCAGAGTGACCATCGGGTTCATGGTCACCTCTCTTCCCAATGCCCTTCTCCCCCGATTGCTCAGTTTGCCCGGTGCCCAGCTCTAGGAAGAGTCCTGGTTGTTCCAAACTTCTTCCATTTAAGAATTATGGAGGCCACTGTGCTCTTGGGAACCTTCAATGCAGCAGAGATTTTTTTGTAGGCTTCCCCAGATCTGGGCCTCGACACAATCCTGTCTCTGAGCTCTGCAGGTAGTTCCTTCGACCTCAAGGCTTGGTTTTTGCTCTGATATGCATTGTCAGCTGTGAGACCTTATATAGACAGGTGTGTGCCTTTCCAAATCATGTCCAATCAATTGAATTTACCACAGGTGGACTCCAATCAAGGTGTAGAAACATCTCAAACATGATCAAGAGAAATGGGAGGCACCTGAGCTAAATTTCAAGTGTCATAGCAAAGGGTATGAATACTTATGTCAATGTGATATTTCAATTTTTTCTTTTTAATAAATTTGCAAAACTTTCTAAAATCCTGTTTTCTTTGTCATTATGGGGTATTGAGTGTAGATCGATGAGGGAAAAAATGAATTTAAACGATTTCAGCATTAGGCTGCAATGTAACAAAATGTGAAAAAAGTGAAGGGGTCTGAATACTTTCTGAATGCACTGTAGGTATTTATTTTCTTCTCCATTACATATTTTGTGGACCTACCAGTGGTTCCCTGGTTCTACCACGTGAGCTAATGGGCAATGCCCCTATTTCAAATCCATGTGGTCTTAATCAATCCTGCTATAATAATCGCCGATAGAAGTCCAGGAATGAAGTAGATATCTGCGATCACAAGGTAATCGCGAAAGGTAAGCTTACCACTTGCGACTTACCCTTGGCCCCTGATCCAATCATGGACTGCAATCCCATGACCATATTTTGTTTGGACCACCATATGACATTGACCTTCAACATTTAGGGATAGAGTGTAAATTAAGAAAATGTGTCCCCATCGACAATCTAACTACAAAGCTCAATGTCATGAGAATTGGAGGAAAATTATTCAGGTTATGATCAAAAATGTGTTTTTTCTTGATTAGGTCACAATCCAAAAAAGTAAGTCAGGAACACGAATCGAATCAAACATCACGTGCGCAACTTTAATGCAGGTACACAATGTTGTTGCGAGAACATCTTGGAAAGGCCAAGCGGTCTTTGAGGTTCAGCATTGGCAAAATTGAGTGATGACAAAAACGCGTTATTATTTTGTTTATTTATTATTCTAACCGTCGTTTGGCCTTGACCTTCAACCCGGAAGGGGGTTGTAAATGAAGCGCATATGCGACTATGCTATCTAGAGAGGGCAATTTCGTTTTGATCAGACTAAAGCGCGGCGTTACGCGCGCTGCTTGCGAGCAAGGAGGAAGCGGACAAGCGGTAACTTATAAGCGTCTTTATTTCAGGAGCTCACTGTAACACTGGCGCGCTCCGGGCTGCGCGCCCGGTGTATATCATGAGGCCACGCCTACCCCTCGGGCGTGGCCACCGCCCACTTGGTGCGCGGAATGATGTCACCACGCCAGTGGGCTTTTGTGTCCACCACACGCGCCCCCCCAGAATTCCCGCGCACCTGGAGGGCCAGTTTGCGGGGCAGACGAATGACCCGGCCGAAGCGCCCCCTGGCGATCGGCGGCGTCCGGGGTGCAGGGATGCCAGGTGGGATGCCCCTGGCTGCCCCTGGGATGGGTGCAGGACCAGGAGGCGGCGGGGCTGGGCGGTGCCGGGGGTCCGCCCACAGGGGGGCGGCCCTGACGTGGGGGTCGGGCCACTAGCGGTGGATGGTCCACGTCGAGGTGGGCCAGCTTGAGGCGGTCTACCGAAACGCGGTCAGGAGTACCGCCGATGTCCAGGGTGAAGTGCTTCGCCCCGGTCTCCAGCACGCGGAAAGGCCTGTCGTACGGGGGCCGCAGTGGTGTCCGGTGGGCATCGTGGCGGACGAAGACGTACTCCGCCGTGCGAAGCTCCGGGGCGACGTGCGTCGGTGGGTGCCCGTGGCATGCCGTTGGCACCGGGGCGAACCTCTGGGCGGTCTCTTGCAGAGCGGAGCACTGCTGTGCCGCGGACCATGGTGCCGTGGAGCCGGGGAGGAACTCGCCCGGCACCCGCAGCGGTTGCCCGAAGACCAACTCCGCCACGGATGCGCGCAGGTCCTCCTTGGGCGCCGTCCGGAGGCCCAGCAGGACCCAGGGGAGCCTGTCGACCCAGCCGCCGTCGCGGAGGGTGGCCCGGAGCGCGGCCTTCAATGAGCGGTGAAATCGCTCCCACAGGCCGTTAGCCTGGGGGTGGTAAGCCGTGGTTCGGTGCAGCCGGACCCCGAGCCCCTGCGCGACCGCCCCCCAGAGCTCCGAGGTGAACTGGGGGCCGCGGTCGGACGAGATGTCTGAGGGGGCGCCGAACCGGGCGACCCAGGTGGCGATGAAAGCCTGCGCGACATCGGCCGCCGTTGTCGATGCCAAGGGCACGGCCTCCGGCCACGGGGTGGTGCGGTCCACCATGGTGAGGACGTAGGTGAAACCCCGCGAGGGGGGCAGAGGTCCCACCAGGTCCACGTGGACGTGGTCAAACCGGCGTTCCGGCACCGTGAACGGGGCCAACGGGGCCTGGGTGTGCCGGTGCACCTTGGCGCGCTGGCACGCGAGGCACGTCCTGGCCCAGCCGCGGACGGCCTTCCGGAGGCCATGCCAGACGAACTTGTCGGCGATCAGCCTTTGGGAGGCACTCGCACCCGGGTGGGACAGGCCGTGGATGGCGTCAAACACCTGGCGCTGCCAGCCCGCGGGCACGATGGGGCGAGGACGCCCAAGGGAGACATCGCACAAGACGGCCGCGCCCGCGCCGTCGAACGCCACCTCGGTGACGCGGAGGCCCGTGACGGCGGTCCGCAAGGCCTGGACGTCGGGGTCAGCGGCCTGGTCCGCTGCCATCCGGGCATAGTCGATGCCGAGGTGGACTGCGTGGGCGACGGCCCGGGAAAGGCAATCCGCCACCGGGTTGTCCTTCCCCGCGACGTGCTGGATGTCCGTCGTGTACTCGGACACGGCCGAGAGGTGACGCTGCTGCCGGGCCGACCACGGCTCGGTGACCTTGCCCATCGCGAAGATCAGCGGCTTGTGGTCGACGAAGGCAGTGAACGCACGGCCCTCGAGCAGATGGCGGAAGTGCCTGACTGCCAAGTGAAGCCCGAGCAACTCGCGGTCAAAGGTACTGTAACGGCGTTTGGGCGGGCGAAGCTGCCGGCTAAAGAACGCCAGCGGTTGCCAAGCTCCACGCACCCATTGCTCGTGCACCGCGCCCACCGCATAGTCCGAGGCATCGGTGGTGAGGGCGATCGGTGCATCGGGCGCCGGGTGCGCGAGCATGGTGGCGTTAGCCAAGGCGAGCTTCGCACCCGTGAACGCCGTGTCCATCTGCTCGGTCCAGGTAACGTCGCCTTTGCCCGGCTTACCTCGGAGAGCTTCGTGCAGGGGGCGCAGGAGCTGGGCGATACGGGGCAGGAACCGATGGTAAAAGTTCACCATGCCCAGGAACTCCTGCAGCCCTCTGATCGTGCAGGGGCGCGGAAACCCCTTCACCGCCTCCACCTTGGCCGGCAGGGGGACGGCTCCGTGCCTGTTGACACGGTGCCCCAGAAAATCGATTATGGTGGCGCCGAACCGGCACTTTGCGGGGTTCACAATCAGGCCATGCTGGCCCAGGCGTTCGAAGAGCGTGCGGAGGTGGCGTAGGTGCTCTTCGCGGGACGCGCTGGCGACGAGGATATCGTCCAGGTAGACGTAGACAAAATTCAAGTCACGCAGGATGCTGTCCATCAGTCGCTGGAATGCCTGAGCCGCATTCTTCAGACCGAAGGGCATGCGCAGGAACTCGAAGAGTCCGAATGGCGTGATGACCGCCGTCTTCGGGACGTCCTCCGGCCTGACGGGGACCTGATGGTAGCCGCGTATGAGGTCCACCTTCGAGAAGAAGGACATGCCCGCCAAACGGGCGGAAAAGTCCTGAATGTGGGGGACGGGGTAGCGGTCGGGAGTCGTGGCGTCATTGAGACGGCGATAGTCCCCACACGGTCGCCATCCCCCGCCGGGCTTCGGCACGATGTGCAGCGGCGACGCCCAAGCGCTCTCTGAGCGCCGAACGATGCCGAGTCGCTCCAGGGTAGCGAACCCCGCTTTTGCCACCGCCAGCTTCGTCGGCTCGAGGCGGCGTGCCCGGGCGTAGACCAGTGGCCCGACGGTGGGGATGTGATGGGCCACCCCGTGCTTGACGGCCCCCGCCGAGAAGGTGGGCCGCGTGAGGGCCGGGAAGCCGGCGAGGAGGCGGGTGAATGCGTCCGCTGCCGGAAGCGTACAGACCAACGTGGCCGGAACCGAACCGCTCGGCAAGCCGCTTGGCAAGCCGCTCGTTGAGCTGGGCAACGCACAAGCGAGCGAGCTGAACGTCTCGGCCTGGACAAGACGTCTGCACTTGACGTCGACCAGGAGCCCATTAGCGCACAGGAAGTCCGCGCCAAGCAGTGCCATGGGCACGTCGGCGGTGACGAACGTCCATCGGAAAACTGCCCTCCGAACCGCAGAGAGAGGCAGCGTTTTCCGTACGTACGGATGGGCGTCCCGTTCGCGGCAAGCAGCGCGGGGCCCCACCCGCGGCGTGCTTGTCTGACGTGCCGGCGGGAACGACACTCACCTGCGCTCCCGTGTCGCACAGGTAACGGCGCCCGGAGAAGGTGTCCGTTATGAACAGCAGGCGCTCATCGCCACTATTGAGCGCCGGCCCAGGCGTTTCCTGACCTGTTGAAGGAGCATGGCGGATGACACTGCCGAGCTTCGTGGCCGAACTTGGCGTGGAACCAGCACCGGGTGGTGGAGCTGGAGGAGCGCGGCTGGCTCCGCCAGGCCGGTGGAGTTGGCGGGTTTCCCCGCGGTGGCGGTTTTAGCCGCGGCGGTGGGCAGGGCGTGGCGGCGGTCACGAGGTGCGTATCAGCATGCTGCGTATGCTGTATAAGCTGATGCTGTGGATCAGCAGCATCAGCAGCATCAGCCACGAGGGCCGTGACGGTCACGCCGACTCTCACCCGCGTGTCCGAAGCGGCGAAGTACTTGTCCGCCTCGGCCACCAATGCTCGGGGTTCCGTTAGCCTGGTCCCGGCCAACGCGAGGCGAACCTGCGCTGGAAGTTGGCGACGGAAAAGCGCCCGGAATAGAGAACCGGGGGCTTCGTCACCCAACAGTGACAGCATATGGTCCATTCGGACCGACGGGTGCGTGTCACCGAGCTCAGGGAGATCCAGGAGGCGGTCGGCCCGTGCGTCGTCCGTGAGGCCGGACGTGGCTAGGAGTAGCCGCTTGAGTGCCTCGTACTTGTGGCCGTCCGGTGGGTGGCGAAGGACGGACACAACTCGAGCGGCCGTGCCGGGCCCGAGGGAGGCGACGACGTGGCAATAGCGCGTGTCATCGCCGGTGAGGCGCCGAAGCTGAAATTGGGCTTCGGCCTGGACGAACCAGACTTCGGCCTGAGCCTCCCAAAATTCGGGAAGTTTGATGAAGTTGGCCATGGCAATGGCGTCGCGTGTGGAAGGATCGCTCCGGCAGATCCAACGTCAAGGGGGTCACCAGTAAAGCGCGGCGTTACGCGCGCTGCTTGCGAGCAAGGAGGAAGCGGACAAGCGGTAACTTATAAGCGTCTTTATTTCAGGAGCTCACTGTAACACTGGCGCGCTCCGGGCTGCGCGCCCGGTGTATATCATGAGGCCACGCCTACCCCTCGGGCGTGGCCACCGCCCACTTGGTGCGCGGAATGATGTCACCACGCCAGTGGGCTTTTGTGTCCGCCACAATGTCGTTGTTAAACGTTTTTATTTCGAATTCTATTGTTTTCTTACCGAATTTTCACTTTAACCACATGAAACTATGTAACTGTAAATACATTTAGGCTGTGCGTATGATATTGTAATTTAAAGGTGTAATTTTAATTTTGCGAGTTGTTTATGTCACTACTATTGCCATTACATTCAGTGATATACGGGAATTACGATTTACGAGTAACATTAGTACAAAAAACATCACTAAGGATTCTGTATGGTACGGGAGGAGTCCATGGGGGGGGGGGGGGAGGGCGGGTGACACCATGAGTTACCGCACTGGGGGACACCAACCCTAGTGACGCCACTGCTTGGAAGCATCACAAAGGAGAGTTGGTCGGCTGAATCTGATGTTGATGAATATTGTCTGCAGCGACACTGGGGCCCTGCGCTACATACGGGCAAACTGAAATCCGCCGCAGGTGACAAAGCTTGTTTCGTAAAATCTGACAAAGTGACTTTGTTGTTTTTACCCTGCGCTCGCGAAGCGAAACCGGGGTTAAGCATTCATGTGCGTACATACGTACGTGTGTGTGCCATGTGCATTTTAAAAATTCATTTTTTCGGCAACCGTTGGTCCGATTGACATGAAATGTTCACCATAGGAGGTACTCCTTCTGCAGAATATTTTAATGATGATTATGACGTCATAGGTCACGTGGTACAGGCGCCATCTTGGAAAAACTTCGCACCTCTATATCTCTGCAACCACTCCATGGAAAAAATTGAGACCTGGCTCATTGTCAACTACTCCCCATGGGGAATAAGATATGTTCATGATGATGTCATCGGTGCCTTCGTTATGACGTCATAATTCGACAAGTGCAACACTTATCCGATCATTATTAATTTTTTTTCAGCAACTATTGGTCTGATGGACACGAAATGTTCACCATAGGAGTGCCTCCTCCTTTAGAATATTTTAATGATAATCATGACGTCATAGGTCATTTGTTACAGGCGCCATTTTGGAAAAACCGAAAAATGTTGCACCTCCATATCTCCAAAACCGCTCCATTGAAAAAATTGAAACGTGGCTCATTGTAAATAACTCCATATGGGGAATAGGTGTTGGTAATGATGACGTCATTGGTGCGATAATTATGACGTCATAATTCGACAGGGACAACGTTCAGCCTCATCAGTTTGAAATTTATTGAGCATGATCTATGCAACAATTATTTAGAGAATATAAATTTATGATGTCATCACTCACGTGGTCTGGCATCCATATTAGATCAAAAAGAAAACGTTCAAAAACAGAAGAGTTGGCTTGCACCAAGTTGACTGCGCAGGGTAAGTATTCTATGAATACCATCTAGTTCGCTCTGTTTTCTTTTGGTGTTTTGTTTGTGATTGTCTGATCAACATTATGTATAAACAAGTCGTAGTTGTTGTTGTGAAGGTAATGTTGAGGTGATATATATATTTTTGGGAGCGATGTTGTTGTTGGAGGTGTAGTTGTTCTTGTTGTGAAGTCAATAATCATCATCATTTTACGGCCGTTACCATGCTTGCAGGTGTAAGCCGTGATTCATCTAATGGCATGTTTGAGGCATGTGTTTTGTGGCCTGATGCCCTTCCTGACGCCACTATAGTATCAGGTGTGGACCTAACCTTTATCCAAAGAGACATACCGTGCAAGACAGCAGGGAGTTTGCAATCACTTGGCTTGTCCGAGGTGGATTGCCTACCAAGGCTAACGAGCTCCATCTACCCTGGTTGGATTGGCCAGTGTCACAGCAAGTCCTCACAAAGGAGGGCCATTTAGGGAACCTCCTCCTGTAGAATTTTTTAATGATAATTATGACGACATAGGTCACGTGGTTTGGCCGCCATTTTTTAAAAACCGAAAAACCTTGCCCCTCTATATATCCGAAAGCGCTGAATAGAAAAAATTGAGACATGACTCATTGTAAAGAACTCTCTATGGGGAATAAAATATGTTAATGATGATGTCATAGGTGCCTCCATTATGACGTCATAATTTGACAAGTACAAAACTTCATCTGATCAAGATGAAATTTATTGAGCACAATCTAGAAATAAATTCGTGGAGAAAAAAATAATAATGATCATGTCATTGGTCACGTGGTTTGGCCGCCATATTTGTTTTCAACACAAAGATTTCGCCCACATCGATTACTTAGGAATTGATTCTGCCCACATTGAGTACTTTGAAATCAACTCCGCCCACATCTAATACTTAGGAATCAACTCCGCCTACATAGTGTAGTTAGGAATCAATTCCATCCACATCGAGTACTTAGGAATCAACTCGGCCCACATCGTGTACTTAGGAATCAATTCCGTCGACATTGAGTACTTCAGCATCAATTCCGTCTTCATCGAGTACTTAGGAATAAACTCCGCCCACATAGTGTACTTAGGAATCAATTCCGTCGACATCGAGTATTTAGGAATCTATTCCGCCCAAATAGTGTACTTAGGAATCGAATCCGTCGACATTGAGTACTTAGGAATCAACTTCGCCCACATTGTGTGCTTCGGAATCAACTCTATTATCTCCGAGTGCCTTTCACTCACTCACCGCAGGCAGGTAGGTGGTCTTTCTGTCTTCTACCGACTCCTCTCAGGCCATGCTCCCCCAGCTTCCCCATTCCCGTCCATGGTACACGGAATCTTGTAGTGAGGCTGTTGCCCAGAAACAACTTGCTTTCGTCTCCTGGAAAGCAAATCCAACGGAAGGAAATCTCATTTCCTTTCACAAAGCCCAAAACAAGTGTGTGTCCACCCTCAGGAGAGCCAGGAAACAATATCTCTCCGTTCTCAAGACCGACATATCTGTCTCCCTCTTCCAAATCCTGGTGGCGTCTGGTCGAATCTGTTTCTGGTGTTTGTTCCCCCTCCATCCTCTCCCTCACCTCAAACGGCTAAACGGCTGTCTCCGCACGTGAAAAAGCTGAATGCCTCAACTCTGTGTTTGCCTCTAAATCTTGTGTCCCAAACCCATCCCTCTCTGTACCCACCATACCCAGTCGTACCCAGCTGCTCCTGGACTCTGTGTCCTTTCCTCTTGACAAGGTGGAAAAGTTTCTGTCAACCCTCGACTCTGATTCTGCAACTGGACCTGACGGCATCAGCCCACGGGTCCTAAAATCCTGTTCTTCTGCTCTTTCACTCCCTCTCTCTGTTCTCTTCACCCTCTCTTTTGCTCAAGGTCATCTGCCATCTGCTTGTAAATCAGCCAACATCACCGCTTTGCACAAAAAAGGTGCAAAAACAGATCCTAGCAACTACAGACCAATCAGCCTTCTCCCAATTATCAGCAAAGTCATGGAATCCATCATTGCTTCAGATATGAAATCTTTCCTCTTCTCCAATGGCTTGATCTCTGATCATCAATTTGGTTTCAGACCTGGTCACTCTACTCTGGACATGCTGCTTCTGCTTTCTCAACAATGGATGGAGGTCCTCAATGCCAAACAGGAAATTAGAGCTGTCTCTCTTGACATATCACGTGCCTTCGATACGGTCTGGCACCCCGCTCTGCTCACCAAACTCTCCTCCTTTGGTATCCATGGTAATCTCCACGCATGGCTGGCGGACTTCCTCTCTAGTCGTAGTCAACGTGTGGCCCTGAATGGGTTTCTCTCATCTCCTCTTCAGGCTGGAGTTCCCCAAGGCAGTGTTCTGGGCCCTGTGCTTTTTCTGGTCTTCATCAATGATCTCTCTGACTCTCTTGAAAATCCTCTCTATCTCTTTGCTGATGACTCTACTCTCTGTCGCTCCATTCCTCATCCCTCAGATCGGCAGTCTGCAGCCTCCTCTCTCTCTGCAGACCTGGACAAAATCACAGACTGGGCAAACAAGTGGAACATGTCTTTCAATCCTGACAAATCTCACACTCTTTCGATGTCTCTCCGAAAAGACCGACTGGACAACCCTCCCATCCACTTTCTGAATAATCCTCTCCAAGAAGTTCTGTCACTCAAGCTTTTGGGTCTCACTATCTGCCATGATCTTTCCTGGGAAAACCCCATTTCAAATCTGGCCTCCAAAGCCAGTCGCCGACTGGGCATTCTCCGTCGTGCGAAGTCCTTCCTTGGCACACCTGAGCTCCTCACCACATACAAGGCTTTCATCCGCAGCTCAATGGAATACTGCTCTCCCCTCTGGGCTGGTGCTCCTGCCTCACACCTAGCTCGTCTTCACGCTGTTGAAACCAAAGCGTTCAGAATCATTGGAATCTCCCGCGATGAAGCGAACTCCAAGGGCCTTTCACTCACCGCAGGCAGGTTGGTGGTCTTTCCGTCTTCTACCGACTCCTCTCTGGCCTTGCCCCCTCAGCTCTCTCTGGGCTCTGTCCCGCAAATATTCCTACAGGTCGCACAAGATCTGCCTGCAACCCTTTTATGGTTAAATTGCCAAAATCAAGACTCTCTGCTCACCTTCACTCCTTCATTCCTCTTTTCTCCCACCTCTGGAACAAACTCCCTCACTCTCTTCAATCCCACTCTACCCTCCAGGTCTTTAAAACAGCTGTTCACCACCATCTCTTATCTTCCCCCATCCAAAACCTTGATCTTTTCTACCCCCGCTAATTTCACCCCAAATCCACTTTTTTAAGGTGACTTTTGACTTCTTTCCTGGATGTCCTTGGTGTCCTTGCGTTTTATACCTATCCTGCCTCCCCCCAGGCCCTCTCCCTCCAAAAACATCTCCCGATGTCCCTGCTTTCAAATGTTGTGTTTGTGTGCTTCCTCCCCTTCTCTCCCCATCTTGTCGACCGCTCCCCTTTTTATATACTTTGTTTGCTTGTTTGTTTGATTTGTTTGTTTGATAAATGTTAGCTCTTTCACGAGCCTCGACTCTGTATACAAAAAAAAAAAAAAAAAAAAATTTGTAGGGGAGAACGGGGTAAATACGGACACAGATTTTTAAACCTCTGTATCTGCACAACGAGTAGTATAACTCTCAAATTAACATGGTAGCAGATACATATAAGGCATCCCCTCAATATGAGATAGATACATACCTAAAAGTTTTTCTATATTTAAGTTATCTTTAAGAAACCATTTTCGTAAGTGTCCGCAATTCCCCACCCGCTAGCGGGGAAAACCGGACACCTGGTGGGGCAATGTGGAAGTGTAACTCAGTGTAACTTATTAATTGGCACTGGTAACTTATTAATTAACCTGGTAACAAAGCAGATACATTTTACATGCAAACTCTGTGAAAGACGAGTTTGTAAATGAGTCAGGAATGCGCCCGAACATGATAATCTCTTGTCCACCTGGTCACAGCCCCTGGCTGAAGCACCCCCCTATCGTTTGGTAAACGGAACTCACAACAGGAGGGGAGCGAGCTGATACCAGGACTTGGTACATGCATGACCTCGGGGCATTACCGGAGAGGGGATTAAAATCCAGTTTGTCCATATAAACGAGAGCAAACGTGGAGTCGACAGAAGCTGCTGCGAGGAGCTCTGACCAACGGGAGTGTCGGAGGAACATCAGCCGAACGAGAAGGACCATGCGAAAAGAGTTAACCTGATCCATTATATTATGCGGTATTATTTGGTAAATGGAATGAAGTGAATAACCAGTTAATAAACCAGACCTTTTGTAAACCTGTGTCCGGTCATTGGAGTCCTGTGAGTCTCTCAGCTACAAATTCTCCAACAATCTGGAGGCACCGCTGGAATTTCGAGTAGACGTCGTCAAGGGTCAAGGTGAGCATGACCTCTTGGGGATCTGTCCATTATGAAATATGAATTCTGAAGATGGAGGATTTGGTGTGTGGGACTGGCGATTGTCCATAGGAAATACAAGGATGAAACGTGTTAAACGACTGTAGCAATTTATTCGTGTTTTTTTTCTCTAAATGATTTCTGTAAATACGTATTTTTGCGCTGGTCATTAAGGGTCTTACTGTGACCTGCGAGCAAATGGAGCAAGCGTGCACCTTGCGACCGTTTGCTTCCAGGACGTGTAAGGCCGGTACACTCGTTTACCCACCCGTACACGTATAAAGTACTTCTTTTTTTTTTTGCACTTGTTCAAAGCACTCGACTTGCTCGACGAGCGAGCGACTTGCTCGGCGCTCGGCGAGCGACAGGGAACCGGGAAAGGGAATTATATTTATATATATATATTTTTACCTCATTCCAATTTATGGTATTGCGACAAAAAGGCTTATATCTTTGGAAACGACTGGTCGGATTTAGACAAATTAAAACTCGTTCGATCAACAAATAAATTCATGACAGACAATCCCACCTCATGCCGGTCCAGAATTACTGTGAAAGATGGCGATTGGATAAAAATTGCATACCAACACTCCCTCACTGTCCCTCATTGTCCCTCATGTCCATTCCGGCACCCTGTCTCTTGCTCCCGCTTTTTTCCCTCCCTTTACTTCCCATTGGCGGACGTTTTGCGAGTAGCAAAGCATTTTGCAGGACGCTTCCAGGAAACAAAACCAGTGCTGTTGTTTTTTGACGAAATTTGCCAGATAAATAGCATGGGTGAAACAAAACCAGTGCTGTTGTTTTTTTGACGAAATTTGCCAGATAAATAGCATGGGTGAAACAAAACCAGTGCTGTTGTTTTTTTTTGACAAAATTTGCCAGATAAATAGCATGGGTGACACGGAACCAGTGCTGTTGTTTTTTTTTGACGAAATTTGCCAGATAAATAGCATGGGTGACACGGAACCAGTGCTGTTGTTTTTTTTGACGAAATTTGCCAGATAAATAGCATGGGTGACATGGAACCAGTGCTGTTGTTTTTTTTTGACGAAATTTGCCAGATAAATAGCATAGGTGACACGGAACCAGTGCTGTTGTTTTTTTTGACGAAATTTGCCAGATAAATAGCATGGGTGACACGGAACCAGTGCTGTTGTTTTTTTTGACGAAATTTGCCAGATAAATAGCATGGGTGACACGGAACCAGTGCTGTTGTTTTTTTTTTGACGAAATTTGCCAGATAAATAGCATGGGTGACACGGAACCAGTGCTGTTGTTTTTTTAACGAAAAATAATTCTGTATTATTTAGTTAACCAGTTTGTGTGAAACCCCAACCTAAATATAAAAATTGATCTGCTTGGTGTTAGTTTAAAGGCTGTTCCAAATTTATCCTGATTATGAGAGATAATTACAGGAAATGGTGTTTGTGAGTAACAACCACCCTCTGGTCGAGGCTCATAGAAGGGGTGATGCTTACTGATTCGGCACGCTTACAATAGGTGTTAATGGTGGAATGTCAGAGGTTTTGGTGTGGGTTAATATTCACACTGTTTTGGAAAATAATGCTCGATGCAACATGATCCAAAAAAAAAAAAATAAGAACCCAGCCCTACATCGAAAGATCAGGAAGGGAAGGAATGGAAAATTTGTCAAGGTTTGAAATTAATCGGACAAGTGGGTCCCAAGGTATGGTCACCGTACTCGCAAGCCGTTCGCTTTGGCTCTGCGAATGGACCAAACCATTTCATGTAAATAGAGGGGGGGTTCTGTGGTCGTTCGCTTTGGCTTTGCGAATGGACCAAACCATTGATAGAGGGGGGGTTCTGTGGTCGTTACTGCCACGTGGTTTCAAAGTTTTTGTTGTTGTTTGCACGCATGTTTTTTGCAAGCACGTACGTGCGGGCACGCCCTAGTATATATAAATTGAGGTAATATTGAGTATGGAATTAATTGCTTTCAACAATGCAAAGGGTGACAAGATATGGGATTTAATGAGCACAACGTTTCACTGTCGTTGTTGCAACGTTTTGCTCCAACGTTTTGTGAACATTTAAATGGTGGGTTGTGCTAACGTTTCCACAACGTTGCTACAACGTTTCACTTTCGTTGTTGCAACGTTTTGCTCCAACGTTTTGTGAACATTTAAATGTTGGGTTGTGCTAACGTTTCCACAACGTCGCTACAACGTTTCACTTTCGTTGTTGCAACGTTTTGCTCCAACGTTTTGGGAACATTTAAATGTTGGGTTGTGCTAACGTTTCCACAACGTCGCTACAACGTTTCACTTTCGTTGTTGCAACGTTTTGCTCCAACGTTTTGTGAACATTTAAATGTTGGGTTTTGCTGACGTTTCCACAATGTCGCTACAACGTTTCACTTTCGTTGTTGCAACGTTTTGCTCCAACGTTTTGTGAACATTTAAATGTTGGGTTTTGCTAACGTTTCCACAACGTCGCTACAACGTTTCACTTTCGTTGTTGCAACGTTTTGCTCCAACGTTTTGTGAACATTTAAATGTTGGGTTGTGCTAACGTTTCCACAACGTCGCTACAACGTTTCACTTTCGTTGTTGCAACGTTTTGCTCCAACGTTTTGTGAACATTTAAATGTTGGGTTGTGCTAACGTTTCCACAACGTCGCTACAACGTTTCACTTTCGTTGTTGCAACGTTTTGCTCCAACGTTTTGGGAACATTTAAATGTTGGGTTGTGCTAACGTTTCCACAACGTCGCTACAACGTTTTACTTTCGTTGTTGCAACGTTTTGCTCCAACGTTTTGGGGACACTCAAATGTTAAATAAACCGGATAAGAATTCACGAGTTATTTAATTATGAGCGATTATAGAAGTACTTATTTAATTAATTACATTTCTTATTACATTACAGTAATTACATTACAGTAATTACCTGAGGTAATTACAGTAATTACAGTTCCGGTAATTACAGTAATTACAGTAATCATTACAGTAATTGCAGTAATCTTATTACAGTAATTACATTACATTAACTCAGGCACCTTTTGAGTAAGGAAGCTGATATTTGGACATGACACTGACCAAGTGATGTGGCTGTCAAGGAAAATTTTGATTTATTGATTAATCATTTAATAAATTAACTCGTTGATTTATAAATGACTTATATAATTAAAATTCCTCAGAGATACATCTTCGGATGAGATACTTGCAGATTGGTTATGCTATGAGCCAATTGATTAAGGAAAATATTTTGTGATAGCCATATTGGCAATTTCGTGGCCATATTCGTGGCAACTCAGTTAGTGCCACTGCACCTTTAAAATGCATCCCTGCATTCATTTTTCGATCGACTGAGTTAAAATTTTGAACAATCGGATCTGGACTGTCGTTATTAACGACTCTAGCACGCACCCGTCCAATCAGGATGGAGCGGTATGGTCCCCGGATCATCACTGCCCGCAGTTTTTAATTTATTTTACTTTTTCTCTTGGTCATATAATTTTGAAGACATGCATGTCATGATAGAGGAAATGTTTGTTCTGTTGAACGGAATAAATGTTGTTTATTTGTGTGGGGGTGTATTTTTGTGTATTTTGGATATATTTTTCACGACTAATTCCAGTTAACATCCTGCAAAATTTGCTCGTTTGCTGGCCGAGTCGAAATTGTGTTGAGTTTCTATGGCATGCGCCATTAAAAGCGCTGTGTAATGGTTGAGCTCCCTTTATTTCGTTTTGGTCATGCGGATGAGCAAACAAAGTGACAAATGCTGCGGCTGGAGCAGTAAAAGCGATGTTTTTTTAAAATGGAAACGATGTAATGAGTAATTAAAAGTGGGAGGGGGCAACACCACGCATACCTCTTTTAAGGTGTGTATAAACCCTGGAATAAACGTGGGAGGGGGCAACACCATGCATACCTCTTTTAAGGTGTGTATAAACCCTGGAATATTTCAGCAATCAATACAATGCTGAAACTATGTAAGTTAAGTTAATGAGTAATTTAATGAGTAATTTAATGAGTAATTTAATGAGTAACTTAATGAGTAATTTAATGAGTAACTTAATGAGTAATTTAATGAGTAACTTAATGAGCAATTTAATAAGTAACTTAATGAGCAATTTAATAAGTAACTTAATGAGCAATTTAATAAGTAACTTAATGAGCAATTTAATAGGTAAGTTAATGAGTAATTTAATGAGTAATTTAATGAGTAACTTAATGAGCAATTTAATAAGTAACTTAATGAGCAATTTAATAAGTAACTTAATGAGCAATTTAATAAGTAATTTAATGATTAATTTAATGAGTAATTTAATAAGGAATTTAATGAGGAATTTAATGAGGAATTAAAAGTGGGAGGGGGCAACACCACGCATACCTCTTTTAAGGTGTGTATAAACCCTGGAATATGTCAGCAATCAATACGATGCTGAAATGATGTAATTTACTGTGTAAGATGGTCGACCTTAGGTTTTGTTTGGGTTTTTTTGTTTATTTTTGTGGGTGTGTATTTTTGTGTATTTTTGATATATTTTCACGACTAATTCCAGTTAACATCCTGCAAATTTGCTCGTTTTCTGGCCGAGTCGAAATTGCGTTGAGGTCCTATGGCATGCGCCATTAAAAGCGCTGTGTAATGGTTGAGCTCCCTTTATTTCGTTTTGGTCATGCGGACGAGCAGACAAAATGACGAATGCTGCGGCTGGAGCAGTGAAAGCGATTTTTGAATTGTTCAATGATTATTCGATATTGTTATGACTTATTGTCAATAGGTATACTAAGTGGCCATGAGGTAGCCTGTTGCTATGTACAGTTTTATTCTATTGTTGATTATACCACATAGCTGTGGTGATAAAGGAAATGTTCGTTTTAAATAGATGATTATGATAGGACCATGACTATAAAATCATGATGATTATTATGAATGATATCATAGGGTTCAAATGCAGAATGATTGCATGAACTTGGGAAAGAACTTTCAAGCCCTATGGGATAAATTGGGTGGTACAAGCGATGGAGTTTCAAAATTTAGCATGATTGAAGGAATTTTACAGTCTTATTTCAGGAGTTTTACGAAATTTATATTGCCAAGAGATTTTGGATACTATTAAAAGAAAAAATGATGAGATATTTTTCCCAATGAACTTTAATATCTGCCATCCATTTTGGCTGTCTCACGAATGAAGGATGAGTTGCCTTTAGTGGTTGCAAAGAAAATTTGTGGAGACCAGGCAAAATGGGGAAATATGTCAGATATGACCCTAGGACAGGACGGTGATTCATCAATTGACATGAGGTACGAACCCGAGGTGACGACCGATGAAATTCGATCTCAGTCAATGGATGGACCTGTCCTGACATCATTGGGGAAAGGGCTTATGCAAGGAGACATCCAAAATGATTAATTTGATTTATTGATGAATATTGATGAATTAATTGAAATTGAATAATTGATTGAATTGTTGATTGATTGAATCTAATTGATTGAATTTAATTGAATAAATTTAACTGAATAATTTGAACTGAATAAATTGAATTGAATATATTGATTGTTTGATTGATGAAAATGCGGTCTCAAGAAAGAAGCTTTGATATCTTTGCGAGATATTATCAATGTGGAGACAACCTGGGAAAATTGAGCAAGGTGGTGAGTTTATATACAGATATATATGTGCGGTTACCATTGTGTGATTTCCCCGTCAACAGAGCGGACACCTGAGGATTCACCCATTTCATACTGACCCTCCGGCTCATCTGCAAATACTGATCTGTGAGATTGGATTGTGCAAAAGCCACGGCTGAGGGGGATTCTCTGGAAATCACCGTGTGAACAGGTGGAGAGACCCTTCCTGGAGGTACGAGTGAAGCTTTAGAGGAACAAACTACAACACATCCAACGCTACTTTGATAAAAGGCAGAATGGGAAATGGAGCCTGCAAGAATACACAAGGACAACCAGAGATTCCACAAAAAGGTACTTGTACACATCATATGTACGACCGTTATGGTGCAGAAGCTATAAAACAGGTCGATAATTGGTATTTGTGGACAAAGGGACATGATGAGGAGTTTCCAAGAGATGGTACATTTGAGCGAAGTCGATTGGAAAGATTGGAACAAAGATTGAAAGCCAGGAAGAGACAGAATCTAACGGTAGACTGGCTTGCATTCCATCTTTGGGATGGTGAATCCAGACAACGGGAACAGCAAGAACGGATAACGAATCTAGAACTTAAAATAAAAAGGATACAGGATACAGTGGAGGAGACAAATGCACAACTGCCCTCGAAATTAGGAATGAAAGTGACAGTTGTCCCATCAGATTTCCAGTTGTCTCCCCAAAAAGGACGGTACAGAGAATTTTTTCGTGTTTCAGGAGATAACGAGAGATTGCAGTGGCAACTCAGGGATGTAGAGATGCAGCCCAGCAATACAAGTGCACAGGTGCACAGATCAGACAACGACAGAAACCGGTGTTTCAAGTGTGGACGGATGGGACATTGGAAAAGAGGATGTCCGTATACCAAAAGGAAGACAAGTTCATAGGGTAAACCAAGATCAAGGGTACCAGTGCTGACCGATACCTCAGACAATGATTAGGCCTTCATTGCGACAAATCCCAAATGACGATTGGCCTCAACAAATTAGATTACTGGACAAACATGAATAACTGTCGATGATTCTTGGGTCTGAAAAGTTTTCGGAGCAAGAATTATTCATTTTTTTCTTTTGCTTGTAAGCAAATTGATAATTAATTGATCAAATGCCGAAATTGGATCTTTTATGTTGGGCACACAATTTTAAATTTACAAAGTTGGAACAATTGCTTTGCAAATTTTAAACCAAGGGACAAGGGTCACATGATGATCAGGTGGGAATTTCGGACTATTGTTCCACACGATTGATAAGTCAGTGGTCGACTGACATGTAAATGGGTGTGTAGTCAAATTTGGATAAATTATTGTGGGAACTGAAAGGGTAATTTCAATGTGACATCATAGGGGTTTTCTAAGAATAAACTTTTTGGTCCATTTGTGTATTAGCATTTATAAAAAATTGAAGGACAAATTTTATGAAATTGAAATAAAATTGACACCCATCTTGATCTGTAAATAATAGTTCCAACGCAAACAAATACGCATAATGCATGTGTGTGTGTATTTTTTGTGTGTCAATGTTAGTGTTTTTTATTGTTTTGTGTATCAATCTTACAAGATTGTTGACACCGACAGTGTGCCTGTCTGGAAATGGATAGTTTTATGTGGATGGGATTGAATATGCAGAGAATCCGTAAAATAAAATAGAAATAAAATTTGATTATGAACATTATCTCTTTTGTCAAGGGAGATGGAATATAAAGATTTGATGTGCTGGGTTATGAGCAGCCATTAATTAAATAGTAAAATTGTGAGTAATTTGGGGATTCCATTTTTGATAGAATTTATATGAGAATAATAGCTATTTATGGATATGAGCTTCATAAAAAGAAATGAGGGAGTACAAAATTATCCAAATTTGGGAGAGGTCTTACACTGACTTCCCAGAATACTCTGCTCATGGATTTATATATATTGTTGCGAATATGGAATTTGGCCTCCATATCCGCTTGTAAATATTCCCCTATTTCCCCAATACTCCCCAACTATGCCCAATCCCCCATTCCCTAGTCCCATTGCCTGTAAATAACACTCTGTAGAACCGACCTTCCCCTTTTTCCCCCATTAAATGTCGTGCCCAGGTCCACCGCATCTCACGTAGACAACTTTCGGACATCTTGCTAGTTATTCTTAGTCTATGTCAGTTAAGGACTCGTTTCCATTAATTCTGACTCTTTGTTGCACCAGAATGTGATTATATGGCACCAGTAGTGAGTTTAGGACCTTCCCATACCTCCTCCCGTCTTCTTCCCCAAACAACAACAACAACAACAACTACAACTACAACTACAACAACAATTACAACAACAACTACAACAACGGCGCTGCGCGGGGGAGTGTGCGTCCTCACACCGGCTCGGTTAGCCGCCATTGACGATGCGCTCCGACGGGGTTACCACGAAGGGGCTCCTTGTCAGCCCCTCGTCAAGGGCGGAGCCGGTAACCCCCCCCCCCCCCCCCCGCACGCACCCAATGAGAAGCAACGTGCCGATTCTATCTGGGGCGGAGCTAACGAGCCGAGGGCGTGTCACTCCCCGCCGGATATACGCGGCCACGTACCGGACGTGACGTCAGATGCGCCCCCAGCTTGAAGAAGAGCAAGTCACTACCTCCGAGCGCTGCGACCTCCCCGCATCTCTAAACCGGACCGGGTCGATCCTGCCCTGAGCCCAGGTGCACCTGGAGCCATCGATTCTGCCTTTCCTTGCCATCAATCCCCGTGTGAGTCAGCCTTTTGTCCCGTTTATCTGTCGTCTGTTGGGAATAAGATAAGTGTGTCTAAGTGCCTGTCTTTCTATGATGTCCCTCTTGTAGTTGTAATCTAACCTTCCGCCTTAATATAACCTCCTCCGGAGGTCTTGAGAACTGAACCCTTGGTGTCGTGTCATTTGAAACCCAGCCGTGGTGTCCTTTTCCTTTATTGACCTAGCGTAGCGCGACTCGGCAACGTTCGAGTATAATCGGGTAACTTGTGCAGACGTGGTCATACCAAACCGCTCGGTAAACCAACATCCACCACCGCGTCTGCAACAATTGGTGTCAGGAGTGGGATTCGAACCCGGGACTAAATTTATTAGGCCCAAATTTGTAGTAGAATCGATTCGGAGCGCGTTTCCCGCGCGCAATTATAACGGCGAAATTTGATTTTGTTATACGGAAATAAAAACCCGAATTTTGAAAGTCGCGCTATGGCAGACCAAGTCGGCTGGGGTCCGGTAGTGGAGAGTGAGGCAGGGTCGGTCCAGGACCAAATTGAGGGACGTGAGGAGAGCGAAGCAGCGAGGGTAGCAAACGCACAAAATGGCGCCTCGCTGGTCACCGCGCCCGCGACCGTAGCAGCGCCGCCGATGGATTGGGGCCTATTTATGGAACAAATAAAGGCGCTCATGGTCCAGACAAGTGAAGACCTGAGGAATGACTTGGGGGGCCAAATGGGGGTAATGGGGAACCGGATGGAGGCTCAGAATGAGCAATTGGGGGTAATGGGAAACCAAATGGGGGTAATGAGGGACGAAGCGAGGGGTACCGGTGAGGGATTAGACAAGAAATTAGAGGGGTTAGACAATGGGATAGAAGGGGTGAAACATGGGTTAATGGGGGTAGAAAATAGAATGGCTGCCCAGGAGAATCAGATAGAGGGAGTGAGAAATGGGTTAATAGGGTTAGAAAACAGTATGGAAGGCAAATTGAGGGACATGAGGGACCAAGCGGAAAGGGAAGTTAAACAAATGGAGCAGCAGATAGAGGGGGTCAGAATGGGGGTAGAAACCAAACTGGATGCTCACAGGGAGGAAATGGAGCAGATGAGGGTGGCATCTGGGCAGGAGATGCAAGTGATGGGAGAGGAGATCAGAAGAGGAGTGAGTGAGGAGGTCGGAGGAGTGCGCGAGGAGGTGAGGCACTGTAAGGAGCACATGGAGAAGGAGGTGAGAAAGGGGACTGTAAAGTTACAAGGGGGAATAGAGGACCTGACGCAGGCTGAGGATCCCGGGTGTGGGTCGGGCAGCCCAGTGCCAGAGAGGGCACCGAGTGGGGAGAGCGCCAGAGGGCCTTCCCCAGGTAGTTAGGTTAGGGTAAGGAGCAGGTAAGCTCGGAGGCAACTGCAGTGGTGGGGGTGTGCAGGTGGGTAGACCCGCTGGGAGAGGTACACGTCGCGGCCCAGAAATTGTGCGAGGGCACCGGGAGATGAATCGGGGGAGTGAGACCCCAAATTGAAAAGCACCACAGTTGGCCAATGGGAATTGGTTTTTAGAACCCATAGTGTAAGAGGGCCAATGGTTTGGCCGGAGAAAGACCCCGGGTAATGTAAAGTTGTTAAAGTCATTTAGGAAATAGTTAGGATTGATGAACCTGTCGCACCATACGCAGCCACTTACCTGTGGTGATGATGATGACTCCACACCTGTGTTTTCTTTGTTTTGTATTGCAGAAATGAGAATTGCTGTGAGGATTTGTGAGACGCATCACGACGTGGATGAGACATTGGGGTGATTCCATCTCTCCCTCCCTAGGAGGGACTGATGATGAATTGGTAATGGCAAATTTTGATGTTCAGTTGGAGATGGCAAATTTTGATGAGAGTTGAAAATGGCAAATTTGATTGGTTAGGAGGGAGAGAAGACGAATTTGGTATATGGGAGGAACGGGGAAGACAGTAGGGATGTTTGTTGATTTGTAAAGTAGATGTTTATGGGTAGTGTTGTGTTTTGTGGATACAGTAAGGGGTAAGGGAGGGGCCATGTAGGTTACCTGGTGGGGGGGGGCGTACGATAGGAACGTACCTGTCTCACCTGGTTCCCATGTGCCCCCAGTGTGCATCACCTTGTATTGCGTGCACTTTTGCGCCCTTACCACCTTACTCACTTGTCTTCTTCTTTTGTCTCCCACCTCCGAGGATCTGGTTTTGGGGCAGAGAGAGAGGAGAGAGAGGTGCTGGCTTCGCAGTTGTGGGCCTGCACTTTCGCTGCTTGCTGCCTGGATCGATACACCATATGGACCGCAATGTTTGTGGCCACCCACAATGGACCGCAGTTCTTTTGCGGCCAAGCACCACCCGTGGATGGACCTATGGGTCAACGTGGCACCGATGCCATACAAGGTGAACCACTAACAGTTGGCCCCCTGAAGGCCACAATAAAGAAATGGACGCGGTTGGCGCCTTTCTTTATTTTTGAAAGAAGTAAGAAGGCCAAGTGCACCACACGAAGGCAAGACCAGCGGCAGAACATCGGCCGGCTGTGACACCACCGGTGATTTATAAACACTTTATTGGTGCACCGGATGGTGCTGACTGTACATGATGGGGTGGTGCTTTTGGTGCTGGGAAAGGGTGCTCTGCACATTATTAAAGGCCGTAGGCCACAGAGCACTCGTGGGTTGGTGTATCGATGCTGGCATGCGTGCTCTCTCTATGCATAACATCTGCATGTGTTCCTCCAAAAACAGGTCCTGGATCGTAGTGTAAATAGCAGCGTAGTCTTGTAAATAATGCTCCCTACCGGCTGTATGTTTAGTTTGCGAATTCTTTCCGGATTCGGTTATCCTGTGGGTGTGTTTCTGTGAGGAGAAGGGTGCAACGTCGCAGGGGGACATATTTACTCATTTGTGAATATCTGTAAAACTGTCGCACTCAGGGTAGAGTTAATAGTAGAGGGAACTACATCTGAGTGCCACACTAAAATAGGTAAAAATTTATCAGGTCGGGACGCCCCGAGGGTAGAGAAGGGTGCAATGTTGCGAATATGGAATTTGGCCTCCATATCCGCTTGTAAATATTCCCCTATTTCCCCAATACTCCCCAACTATCCCCAATCCCCCATTCCCTAGTCCCATTGCCTGTAAATAACACTCTGTAGAACCGACCTTCCCCTTTTTCCCCCATTAAATGTCGTGCCCAGGTCCACCGCATCTCACGTAGACAACTTTCGGACATCTTGCTAGTTATTCTTAGTCTATGTCAGTTAAGGACTCGTTTCCATTAATTCTGACTCTTCGTTGCACCAGAATGTGATTATATGGCACCAGTAGTGAGTTTAGGACCTTCCCATGCCTCCTCCCGTCTTCTTCCCCAAACAACAACAACAACAACTACAACTACAACTACAACTACAACAACAATTACAACAACAACTACAACAACGGCGCTGCGCGGGGGAGTGTGCGTCCTCACACCGGCTCGGTTAGCCGCCATTGACGATGCGCTCCGACGGGGTTACCACGAAGGGGCTCCTTGTCAGCCCCTCGTCAAGGGCGGAGCCGGTAACCCCCCCCCCCCCCCCCCCCCCCGCACGCACCCAATGAGAAGCAACGTGCCGATTCCATCTGGGGCGGAGCTAACGAGCCGAGGGCGTGTCACTCCCCGCCGGATATACGCGGCCACGTACCGGACGTGACGTCAGATGCGCCCCCAGCTTGAAGAAGAGCAAGTCACTACCTCCGAGCGCTGCGACCTCCCCGCATCTCTAGACCGGACCGGGTCGATCCTGCCCTGAGCCCAGGTGCACCTGGAGCCATCGATTCTGCCTTTCCTTGCCATCAATCCCCGTGTGAGTCAGCCTTTTGTCCCGTTTATCTGTCGTCTGTTGGGAATAAGATAAGTGTGTCTAAGTGCCTGTCTTTCTATGATGTCCCTCTTGTAGTTGTAATCTAACCTTCCGCCTTAATATAACCTCCTCCGGAGGTCTTGAGAACTGAACCCTTGGTGTCGTGTCATTTGAAACCCAGCCGTGGTGTCCTTTTCCTTTATTGACCTAGCGTAGCGCGACTCGGCAACGTTCGAGTATAATCGGGTAACTTGTGCAGACGTGGTCATACCAAACCGCTCGGTAAACCAACATCCACCACCGCGTCTGCAATAATATATATATAAACTTGAATTTTATCAGCATATAAATTGTGCTGCATGTATGGATGTGTATTAGGCATAGATGATATGGGAAAATAGTAAAGAAAATCTTGCTGATTTGAACAATTGTGAGTTTTAAAACGGAATGCATTGTGCATCTTAAACCAAGGGGCAGACATGAACGCGCTGTTACGTTATTTATACTCAGAACGCGCTGTTTCGTGTACCTGCAACATATTTGTTAATCTCGCACACCTATATTGGCATACTGGTGTCAGTAGTACTCACTGGGTGCATAGAAATGGATGAGCAACAGTTAAGGGGGTGTAAAAAAAACACTTACTTGGATATTCTACAAAAGTAGGGGTTTCAATAAGTGGTACCATACACATGGGATTCATCAAATTAAGTTTTGGAGTTCAAACAAAGTCACTGGTTAACAGATGGGAATGGATAGTAAATAAATTCTTCGATGCTGGGTAAATGAAGTGAGATATTACAAAGACTTATTAGAGCTATTGTTCTTCCTTGCAGCAGTGGGAGAAAATTTAGATCCAACATAATGAATCTATAAATGAATGTGATAGGGATAATATCCTCAATTTGTACTAATTATTTGATTGTGGGTAAAGGAATTAATTAATCGTAGTGGATTGTTAACAAGCAGCCTGAAATGTCCTGAGAGTGTGCATCCATGTAATCAGAAATCCCAGATTTGTTTTTACAAACAACATTTTGGTAGAGATCTTATGTGGACGAATACTTGCTTGGTAGATAAAAACGGTACTGCATGTTGGCAGCCACTTCAGTGGCCATTTAGGCCGAACAAATAGGAAAAAACTGTAATTGAATATGTAATTTACAGATGAGTATTTGGGAAGTAAAAAGGGAATTTATTGATTTGGGAGACATTTTTCGAAGGTTTATTAAAGTGTTGCAATATGACATTTGGCAAGGAAAATTATTGGATGGGAAAATTAGATCTGTTTATAAAATGAGTTTTGTTGACCCATTGAAGTTAATTCTTTGAATTGTTGTTTAATTAGCATGTTGAGTTCAAATTGGAAATAGTTTGGCAGAGCTTTGGTTAAAACCTTTGGTTGCAGTGTTTTGGAACAAATTGATAAACCGTAGGAGGGTGATAAGAATAGAAACAAATATGGACCTAAAATAGAAAGATTGTTATGATGATATGAATAAATACTGAGATTAAAAGATTAAATCAAGTGATGTTGCAAATGAAACAGTAGAATTAAGATAATGGCATAACGACAATGTTATGAGTTGTGTCAATTACAATATCAGTGAACTCATATCACCACGAGTGACACACTGTTAGGAAAAAGAGGGAAAAGAAAAAGTGGAGAGGAATTATGGTAATAATACATTATGCTTAATTTGTTGGTTTGAAAAAATTGTTGTTGGGAATTAGGTATTCCCGTTTGTGATTGTAATCATATACAATGCTATTCTTAGTTTAGTAATAAAATACATACCTGATTGAATATTATTTGTGTGACGCATATAAATGAATATAACTTTTTGTGTTAAGGAAAAACAACAAATTGTTGAATGTGAAACTGTCGGAAGATATACATGATTATGCTGATTTCATGGTAAGATGCACCCTATCTGATTCAGTGTGTGCGGAAAGCAGATTCAGATGTGACTGAGCATAAGGATAAGACGAGATCACATTTTGGAGGGATTGCTGACGGAATTGGGAAGAAGTTCGAGAAAGAAAATTTGTGGCTAAAAAATGAAGTTAATCGTGGCATACACCCTCTTTCTCAAAGAATGATGAAGACATTCTCCCGTGTAACTTGGAGATGAATGCTTACCTTCACCAAGGTAATTTATGTGACCATTTGCCTGGATCACACTGCAACATATGAAAGAAAGGCGATCACTTACTCTTGTTCGAAGGCTTCGAACATTCACCACATCAGAAGTTGCAGGACAACGACATTTTACCGGCAACCTCTGTGAAATGCGGGGACATATGTTATTACTTCACCAACGTCCGGGGAACCAGCATGGAGCTGCAAAAAAAAAACGGCTGTGCCCTTGTCACAACAGCTGTGCACGATTCTGCTGGTTGCTCCTGGTAAGGACCATGAATGACCTGAACACCATGGTCCCAACATCATTGTGGATGCATCCGGCATCCCTGTTCCACATCTTGCTGGCCAATCAACGCCACACCAATACTTGCTGCCCACTCACAATGAGGGTGGAGGCAAGTCGACTACAACTGGGTGAAGGCCGTGTTCAGGAATTACTATGGTTTACAGCAAAAAGTGGCAAGAATGCTACAAGGAGGGCAGGGTCAGTCTATGACTCCGCAATGTTACCACAACAGCGAAATCCTACACGAAGTAGTGCAGGAGCTATGAAGACATTAGGAGAAAATGTTTCATACCAGGATTCAAACACAAGTGATCAGCCCTTCCTTTCAAACAAAGTCAACATTTGTGTGGAGGCAAACGTTTTTTACCAGATGGTGCAGATGCTTTCCAAAATTGAAAATGAAGTGAAATTGTTGTATCTTGGTGATGGTGAAGTGTTGTTTTGAAAATATATTTGTGATGCAAATGCAATAGATTGAACGATATGGAAGGAGTCAATGACCAACGAAATGTTTTGTGATTCTTGCAGGATGACGGTGTATGCCCAAGGGAATTTGATTACCAAAGTGATTGATTATTTACTTATACTTGTAATGATGTTTACTTGTAGTGATTGATTGTTTACTTATATTGATGTTTAGATTAATGGTTAATATAAACAAAAAACAAAAAGATGAGGGAATTGTGGAAGTGTAACTCAGTGTAACTTATTAATTGGCACTGGTAACTTATTAATTAACCTGGTAACAAAGCAGATACATTTTACATGCAAACTCTGTGAAAGACGAGTTTGTAAATGAGTCAGGAATGCGCCCGAACATGATAATCTCTTGTCCACCTGGTCACAGCCCCTGGCTGAAGCACCCCCCTATCGTTTGGTAAACGGAACTCACAACAGGAGGGGAGCGAGCTGATACCAGGACTTGGTACATGCATGACCTCGGGGCATTAGCGGAGAGGGGATTAAAATCCAGTTTGTCCATATAAACGAGAGCAAACGTGGAGTCGACAGAAGCTGCTGCGAGGAGCTCTGACCAACGGGAGTGTCGGAGGAACATCAGCCGAACGAGAAGGACCATGCGAAAAGAGTTAACCTGATCCATTATATTATGCGGTATTATTTGGTAAATGGAATGAAGTGAATAACCAGTTAATAAACCAGACCTTTTGTAAACCTGTGTCCGGTCATTGGAGTCCTGTGAGTCTCTCAGCTACAAATTCTCCAACAGGCAACTACGGACAAGTGAAGAAGTCGACTTTTATGGTCTTGCATAAGACCCCTCCCCCTTTTCAAACAGGCTAAACGACCTTTTAAGACACCAGAGATGCTAAGTAATTATCTTCTCAATACAATGAAATGTTCCCAATAGGCCTACAATGAAATATTTTCGTCTATAGATTAACATTGAAATGTGTAATATTTGTTTGTCGTATATTGTTATTTTTTTTAATGAAGTGATCACTCGAGTTACAAGTCCTGCACTGATGACTGTGTTTCCTTTCTTTAACTTGATGAAGTTATTGGACAAGGTCTTTTAAACCAATACACATAAACAATTTTAATAAGCCTTCATCACACACCAAGATAAAATGAAACTTTAGAAAACAAATGACAATCGAAACACAAAACAAACGAGATTTGTGAAACACTTTCATTCTTGATCTGGAACCCATCAATGTTCCAGGCAGACAATTGGTGAGTTGGTAGCTACATGTTTCTGCAAAAGGACAATTTTAACTGTAAGACGCACAAATACAAGGAAGTTATCAGGGTGAATGTGTTAAATTAAATTAACATTAAAAATTAAATGTGCAATTAACATTAAATGCATTAGAATTCAATATAGACCGCAGAAAACATGAATGGGGCAATTGCGGACACCCGTCCGCAATTACCCCACATTGACCTTTGACACACGATACTTTCCTCCACACAACACTGTCTCATTACATCAATTGACACTGTATGTACGTAAACCATGCTTCAAAACTGAATACACGTTGCTAATAAAATCGATGATTAACCAAAACGACAGACAGCAATAAACCCAAACAGCAAAATCTAAGAACACATTTTAGGGGGGGTACTTAACTCTCTGACTGAGTACTTCTCTTTAAATGAGGCAAATAATAGAAGTTAGCTGGTATTTACCTTGTTACCTGCTAGGCCACTCACGAGTGATGACGGAACAGCGCCAGCTATCGCGAAATTCCTGTAACAGCCTTGTCCGCAATTACCCCATGTCCGTATTTACCCGTTCTCCCCTAATACTCAGTTCCAGAAAGGGGATAAAAGCTTGTTACATACACGTCAGGTGGGTCGACGACAACCGTTGACTACCTTATGGTGCGTTGGTGAGATAGGCTGTTTAACAGCACCACTTGGTTGTCTGCGACATAAGGGTGAAAGGTGCGAGGAGAGCTCGGCGGGTGAAGTACCAACCGAGAATGAAGGTGTGGAGGTTGAAAGAGGTGACAGTAAGGGAGGCATTAAAAGAGAGGCTGAGTATGGTAGAGGATGATGTGGTTGGCTTGAACGTGGTTGGATGTCAATGAAAGATAGTCTGTTGGGAGCCGTTGGTGAGGTATGTGGATGGACAAAAGGACCACCGAGGCACTCGGAAACATGGTGGTGGGATGATGAAGTTGGAAAGAGGATTGACGAGAAGAGGAAGAAGTTCAAGGAGTGGCAGAAGGCGAAGGGTACGGGAGCAGAAAAAGCAGAGCATGAAAGTTAGAAGGCTGCAAAGAAAGAGGTAGCAAAGGCGCAGGAGGCATGTAGGAAAATGTTCGGAGAACGCTTGGATTCGGAAGAGGGTCAGAGAGCGGTATTCAGGATTGCAAAGCAGATAGCGAAAGAGAGGTGTGATGTGATGGGGGTGAGTTGCTTGAAGGATGAAGTGGGACAAATCATTGTGGACCCAGATGGAATTAAAGGAAGATGGAAGAGATATATGGAAATGCTGTTGAATACAGAGAATGAATGGGATGGCAACATAGAGAGTAACCCAGTTTTAGGACCGGCAGAGAAGATAACTGAGAAGGAAGTTGAGGAAGCGATAAAAGCAATGAGAGTAGAAAAGCGGAGTGCCGACGGGAGTTGTGGGAGATATGTTGAAGGCAGAAGGAAGTTGGGGTGTGAAGAGAATGACAGAGATCTGTAATCTGGTGGTGAAAGAAGGCCGCATTCCAGTGGATTGGGAACTGAGTACCCTCGTCCCTCTATACAAGGGGAAAGGTGACCCTCTGGAGTGTAGCTCGTGCCGAGCGATAAAGTTATTGGAGCATGGAATGAAGGTATTGGAAAGGGTGTTGGAGAGGAGGATAAGGAAGAAGGTGAAGTTTGGATTTATGCCAGGAAGAGGCACGACAGACGCGCTCTTTATTGTGAGGCAGTTGCAGGAGAAGTACATGGAGAAGAGGAAGAAGTTTCTTGGGTTTGTTGATCTGGAGAAAGCATTCGATAGGGTTCCACGCGAAGTATTGACATGGGCATTTTGGAAGTTATGAGTGGAGGAATGGTTGATCAGAGTAGTGATGGCAATGTACAAAAGAGCGCACACAGCTGTAAGGACGAAGGACGGGAACAGTGGTGAGTTTGAGGTGAAGGTGGGAGTGCATCAGGGGTCGGTACTAACCGACAGAGAGGTCGGTACTAAGTCCACTACTATTTGTAGCTGTGATGGAGGTGCTGGCTCAGAACATAAAGGAGGGTTTACCGTGGGAGTTGTTGTGTGCAGATGTGGTGTTGATTGCGGAAAGTATGGATGGACTGAAGGAAAAGATGAACAAGTGGAAGGAATGTATGGAGACAAAAGGTCTGAAGGTGAATATAGGAAAGACGAAGGTGATGGCAAGTGGTAAAGCATGTGGTGAGGTGGAAAGAACTGGGAAGTGGCCATGTGCTGTGTGCAGGAAGGGTGTCGGAGTGAACTCCATTCAATGTACAAAGTGCGCTGAGTGGGTTCATCAAAAATGTAGTGGTCTGAGAGGGTCATTAACCAGTGTGGCAGCTACATTCAAATGTAAGGTGTGCACAGAGGGAGCTGCAGATGGAGGAAATGTTGAGTTGGATCTTGGAGACGACGTGAAGCTGGAAGGTGTGAAAACATTTTGCTACCTCGGAGACATGCTGAATGGAGAAGGTGGATCAGACTCGGCAACGGTTGCTGGAGTGAGATGTGCCTGGAAGAAGTTTTGGGAACTGAGTGGCATACTGATGAGGAGGGGAGTGTCGTTGAAGCTGAAGGGAAAGGTGTATGCTGCATGTGTGAGAAGTGTTATGATTTACTAGCTGAGGTACCCGGCTTCGCCCGGGTTGAATAAGAATAATACAAATATATGATGAAAAGAACATGTATATTTTAGAGCAATATCACAGTACATTTCCTACATGACGTTTTGTCAATTATCAATTTCTCAAAACCTCTTGGTATACAACATTTCTGGTTTTCTTACTTGGTGCCAAGACATAAAGAT
>NC_136269.1:141204227-141231393 GCF_964187855.1 Myxine glutinosa | reverse complement strand
ATATTGAATCAACCATTGCTGCTCATGAAATACTCTGATTTTAATGCCTGTTGCATGCATGTATTCTTACAGGATGTACTACAGATCTAAATGATATTAAACCTACCCAGAGGTCAAGTTGTGTCTGAGTTTGATTTTCACGACAAAGATTGCTTGGTTTTCCAACCCTCGAGCAGCCCACGTACAGCTGGCCATGGGAAGTACCCGGCATTGCCGGGCGGGGCAAGGGAGGGGAGGAGGGGAGGAGGGGAGGAGGAAGGGGAGGGGAGGGGAACGGGGGGGGGAGGGGAGGAGAGGGGGGAGGGGAGGGAGGGGGAGGAGGAGAGGGGGGGAGGGGGGAGGGGGAGGGAGGAGGGGGAAGGGGGAGGGGGGAGGGGAGGGGGAGGGGGAGTGAAGGGGGAGGGGGAGTGGAGGGGGAGGGGGAGGTGAGGGGGGGAGGTGAGGGGAGGGGGGAGGTGAGGGGAGGGGGAGGTGAGGGGAGGGGGGAGGTGAGGGGAGGGGGGAGGGGGAAGGGAGGGGGAGGGGTGAAGGGAGGTGAGGGGGGAGGGGGAGGGGAGGGGGGAGAGGGAGGGGAGGAGGGAGAGGGAGGGAGGGGTGAGGGGAGGGGTGAGGGGAGGGGGGGAGTGGAAGGGGAGGTGGAGGGGGGAGTGGAGGGGAAAGGGGAGGGGTGAGGGGGAGGGAGTGGGGGAGCAGGAGGGGTTGAGGGAGGGGGAGGGGGGAGGGGTTGAGGGAGGGGAGGGGTGAGGGGGGAGGGGTTGAGGGAGGGGGAGGAGGCGAGGGGGGAGGGGAGGGGTGAGGGGGGAGGGGAGTGGGAGGTGGGAGGGGGAGGGGAGTGGGAGGTGGGAGGGGAGGGGGGAGGGGGGGAGGGGGGAGGGGGGAGGGGGAGGGGAGGGGGGAGGGGGGGAGGGGGGCTTTGCCCGGGTTGAATAAGAATAATACAAATATATGATGAAAAGAACATGTATATTTTAGAGCAATATCACAATACATTTCCTACATGACGTTTTGTCAATTATCAATTTCTCAAAACCTCTTGGTATACAACATTTCTGGTTTTCTTACTTGGTGCCAAGACATAAAGATTGCTTGGTTTTCCAACCCTCGAGCAGCCCACGTACAGCTGGCCATGGGAAGTACACGGCATTGCCGGACAGGGGAAGGGGGGGGAAGGGAGGGGAGGGGTAAGGGGAGGGGAACGGGGAGGAGGGGAGGAGGGGAGAAGAGGAGGGAGGGGGAGGAGGAGAGGGGAGGGGGGAGGGGGAAGGGGGAAGGAGGAGGAGAGGGGAGGGGGGAGGTGAGGGGGGAGGGGGGAGGGGAGGGGGAGGGGAGGTGAGGAGGTAGGAGGGAGGGGGAGGGAGAGGGGAGGTGAGGGGGGAGGGGATGGGGTGAGGAGAGGGGAGGGAGGAGGTGAGGGGGAGGGGAGGGGGAGGGGAGGGAGGAGGTGAGGGGGGAGGGGGAGGGGTGAGGGGAGGTGAGGGGGGAGGGGAGGGGGAGGGGTGAGGGGAGGGGTGAGGGGGGAGGGGAGGGGAGGTGGGAGGGGAGGGGAGGGGGGAGGGGAGGGGGGAGGGGAGGGGGGAGGGGGAGTGGAGGGGGAGGGGAGGGGGGGAGGGAGAGTGGAGGGGGAGGGGGAGTGGAGGGGGAGTGGGAGTGGGAGGGGGGAGGGGGAGGAGGGGGGAGGGGGAGGAGGGGGGAGGGGGGTGGAGGGGGAGGGGGAGGGGGTGGAGGGGGAGGGGTGGAGGGGGAGGGGTGGAGGGGGAGGGGGAGGGGGAGTGGGAGGGGAGGGGGAGTGGGATGGGATGGGAGGGGAGGAGGAGGGGAGGGGAGGGGGAGGGGAGGGGAGGGGAGGGGGAGGGGGAGGGGAGGGGGAGGGGGAGGGGAGGGGGAGTGGGAGTGGAGGGGGAGGGGAGGGGGGAGGGGGAGGGGGAGGGGGGAGAGGGGAGGGGGAGTGGGAGGGGGGAGGGGGAGTGGGAGGGGGGAGGGGGAGGGGGAGGGGAGGTGGAGGGGGGAGGGGGGAGGGGGTGGAGGGGGAGGGGGAGGGGGGGTGGAGGGGGAGGGGGGGTGGAGGGGGAGGGGGAGGGGGAGGGGGGGTGGAGGGGGAGGGGGAGGGGGTGGAGGGGGAGGGGGAGGGGGTGGAGGGGGAGGGGGAGGGGTGGAGGTGGAGGGGGAGGGGGGAGGAGGAGGGGGAGGGGGGAGGGGGAGGGGGGAGGGGGAGGGGGAGGGGGAGGGGGAGGGGGGGAGGGGGGAGGGGAAGGGGGGAGGGGGAGGGGAGGGGAGGGGAAGGAGGGGAGGGGGAGGGGAAGGGGGAGGTGAAGGGGGGAGGGGAGGGGGAGGGGAAGGGGGAGGTGAAGGGGGGAGGGGAGGGGAAGGGGGGAGGGGGAAGGGGGGAGGGGAGGGGGGAGGGGGAAGGGGGGAGGGAAGGGGGAGGGAAGGGGGAGGGGAGGGGAAGGAGGGGAGGGGAGGGGAGGGGGAGGGGAGGGGAGGGGAGGGGGGAGGGGAGGGGAGGGGAAGGGGGGAGGTGAAGGGGGGAGGGGAGGGGGAGGGGGAAGGGGGGAGGGGGAGGGGGAAGGGGGGAGGTGAAGGGGGAAGGGGAGGGGGAAGGGGAGGGGGAAGGGGGGAGGGGAGGGGGAAGGGGGGAGGGGGAGGGGAGAGGGGGAGGGGAGGGGAGGGGAGGGGAAGGAGGGGAGGGGAAGGGGGGAGGGGAAGGGGGAAGGGGGGAGGGGAAGGGGGTGAGGGTGAGGGGGAGGGGAGGGGGAGTGGGAGTGGGAGGGGGGAGGGGGGGGGGGAGGGGGAGGGGGGAGGGGGGGGAGGGGGAGGGGGGAGGGGGAGGGGGAGGGGGGGGGGAGGGGGAGGGGGGAGGGGGAGGGGGAGGGGGGAGGGAGGGGGAGGGGAGGGGTGGAGGGGGAGTGGGGAGGGGGAGGGGGAGGGGGAGGGGGAGGGGGGAGGAGGGGGAGGGGGAGGGGGAGGGGGAGGGGGAGGGGGGAGGAGGGGGAGGGGGAGGGGGAGGGGGGAGGGCGAGGGGGAGGGGGAGGGGGAGGGAAGGGGAAGAGGGGAGGGGAGGGGAGGGGAGGGGATGGGAAGGAGGGGAGGGGAACGGGGAGGGGAAGGGGGGAGGGGGAGGGGAGGGGAGGGGAAGGGGAGGGGAGGGAAGGGGGGAGGGGAAGGGGGGAGGTGGAGGGGAGGGGGGGAGGGGGGAGGGAGTGGGGGAGGGGGAGGGGTTGAGGGAGGGGGAGGGGTGAGGGGGAGGGGAGGGGTGAGGGGGGAGGGGAGGAAGAGGGTGGAGGGGAGGGGGGAGGGGAGGGGGAGTGGAGGGGGAGGGGGGAGGTGAAGGGGGGAGGGGAGGGGGAAGGGGGGAGGTGAAGGGGGGAGGGGAGGGGGGAAGGGGGGAGGGGAGGGGGAGGGGAGGGGGAAAGGGGGAGGGGAGGGGGAAGGGGGGAGGGGGAGGGGGAAGGGGGGAGGGGAGGGGGAGGGGAGGGGGAAAGGGGGAGGGGAGGGGGAAAGGGGGAGGGGAGGGGGAAGGGGGGAGGTGAAGGGGGGAGGGGAGGGGGAAGGGGGGAGGGGAGGGGGAAGGGGGGAGGGGAGGGGGAGGGGAGGGGGAAAGGGGGAGGGGAGGGGGGAAGGGGGGAAGGGGAGGTGGAGGGGGGAGGGGGAGGGGGGGAGGGGGAGGGGGGAGGGGGGAGGGGGGGAGGGGGGAGGGGGAAGGGGGGGAGGGGGGAGGGGGAGGGGGGAGGGGGGAGGGGGAGGGGGAGGGGAGGGGGAGGGGGGAGGGCGAGGGGGATGGGTGAGGGCGAGGGGGAGGGGGGAGGGCGAGGGGGAGGGGGGAGGGCGAGGGGGAGGGGGAGGGGGGAGGGCGAGGGGGAGGGGGAGGGCGAGGGGGAGGGGGGAGGGGAGTGGGAGGGGGGAGAGGGGGCTTCACCCGGGTTGAATAAGAATAATACAAATATATGATGAAAAGAACATGTATATTTTAGAGCAATATCACAGTACATTTCCTACATGACGTTTTGTCAATTTTCAATTTCTCAAACCTCTGGGTATACAACATTTCTGGTTTTCTTACTTGGTGCCAAGACATAAAGATTGTAGTGAAATTATACCAAGGTGAACCCAGGGTGTGCTCGCCACGGAAGGGGCGTCTATAAGACCCGGGACAACCGGGGCGCGCGGACACTCCAGCGGAACTCACTGTGACATAGTCCTGTAGTTTGAATGGTATGTACGCCCCTAAATGCTGCGCTGACTGTCCTCTCTGTAGGACCATTGTTATATTGAATCAACCATTGCTGCTCATGAAATACTCTGATTTTAATGCCTGTTGCATGCATGTATTCTTACAGGATGTACTACAGATCTAAATGATATTAAACCTACCCAGAGGTCAAGTTGTGTCTGAGTTTGATTTTCACGACAAAGATTGCTTGGTTTTCCAACCCTCGAGCAGCCCACGTACAGCTGGCCATGGGAAGTACCCGGCATTGCCGGGCGGGGCAAGGGAGGGGAGGAGGGGAGGAGGGGAGGAGGAAGGGGAGGGGAGGGGAACGGGGGGGGGAGGGGAGGAGAGGGGGGAGGGGAGGGAGGGGGAGGAGGAGAGGGGGGAGGGGGGAGGGGGAGGGAGGAGGGGGAAGGGGGAGGGGGGAGGGGAGGGGGAGGGGGAGTGAAGGGGGAGGGGGAGTGGAGGGGGAGGGGGAGGTGAGGGGGGGAGGTGAGGGGAGGGGGGAGGTGAGGGGAGGGGGAGGTGAGGGGAGGGGGGAGGTGAGGGGAGGGGGGAGGTGAGGGGAGGGGGGGAGGGGGGAAGGGAGGGGGAGGGGTGAAGGAGGTGAGGGGGGAGGGGGAGGGGAGGGGGAGAGGGAGGGGAGGAGGGAGAGGGAGGGAGGGGTGAGGGGAGGGGTGAGGGGAGGGGGGAGTGGAAGGGGAGGTGGAGGGGGGAGTGGAGGGGAAAGGGGAGGGGTGAGGGGGAGGGAGTGGGGGAGCAGGAGGGGTTGAGGGAGGGGGAGGGGGGAGGGGTTGAGGGAGGGGAGGGGTGAGGGGGGAGGGGTTGAGGGAGGGGGAGGAGGCGAGGGGGGAGGGGAGGGGTGAGGGGGGAGGGGAGTGGGAGGTGGGAGGGGGAGGGGAGTGGGAGGTGGGAGGGGAGGGGGGAGGGGGGAGGGGGGAGGGGGGAGGGGGAGGGGGGCTTTGCCCGGGTTGAATAAGAATAATACAAATATATGATGAAAAGAACATGTATATTTTAGAGCAATATCACAATACATTTCCTACATGGCGTTTTGTCAATTTTCAATTTCTCAAAACCTCTTGGTGTACAACATTTCTGGTTTTCTTACTTGGTGCCAAGACATAAAGATTGCTTGGTTTTCCAACCCTCGAGCAGCCCACGTACAGCTGGCCATGGGAAGTACCCGGCATTGCCGGGCGGGGCAAGGGAGTGGAGGAGGAAGGGGAGGGGAGGGGAACGGGGGGGGAGGGGAGGAGAGGGGGGAGGGGAGGGAGGGGGAGGAGGAGAGGGGAGGGGGGGAGGGAGGGGGAGGGGGTGAAGGGAGGTGAGGGGGGAGGTGAGGCGGGAGGGGTGAGGGGAGGGGGGAGGGGAGTGGAAGGGGAGGTGGAGGGGAGGAGGGGAGGTGGAGGGGAGGGGGGGAGGGGGAGGGAGTGGGGAGGGGGAGGGGTTGAGGGAGGGGGAGGGGGGAGGGGGAGGGGAGGGGTGAGGGGGAGGGGAGGAAGAGGGTGGAGGGGAGGGGGGAGGGGAGGGGGAGTGGAGGGGGAGGGGGGAGGTGAGGGGGAGGGGTGAGGTGAGGGGGAGGGGTGAAGGGAGGTGAGGGGGAGGGGGAGGTGAGGGGGGAGGGGGAGGTGAGGGGGGAGGGGGAGGTGAGGGGGGAGGGGGAGGGGAGGGGAGGGGGGAGGGGTGAGGGGAGGGGGGAGTGGAAGGGGAGGTGGAGGGGAGGGGGGTGAGGGGGAGGGAGTGGGGGAGGGGGAGGGAGTGGGGGAGGGGTTGGGGGAGGGAGTGGGGGGAGGGGTTGAGGGAGGGGGAGGGGTTGACGGAGGGGGAGGGGTTGACGGAGGGGGAGGGGTGAGGGGGAGTGGAGGGGTGAGGGGGAGGGGAGGGGGGAGGGGGAGGGGAGGGGGGAGGGGAGGGGGGAGGGGAGGGGAGGGGGAGGGGGGGCTTCGCCCGGATTGAATAAGAATAATACAAATATATGATGAAACTAGAACGGGCACTCGGTAGAGCGCATACCTTCGCCGCAGCTACTGTTCTGTACTTGGCATGGGAGTGTAGGGAACAGAACAACAAAAATACGATTTTGACCTTTTCGTGACCTTGACCTTGACCTTTGACCCGATTGCTCCCAAAATCTAATCAAATGTGTCCCGTATAATAACCAATCATCCCACCAAATTTCATGCAATTCGGTTGAATACTTTTTGAGTTATGCGAATAACATACACACACACACACACACAGACATACAAATAAATACACAGCGATCAAAACATAACCTTCCGCTTTTGCGAAGGTAAAGAACATGTATATTTTAGAGCAATATCACAGTACATTTCCTACATGGCGTTTTGTCAATTTTCTATTTCTCAAAACCTCTTGGTATACAACATTTCTGGTTTTCTTACTTGGTGCCAAGACATAAAGATTGCTTGGTTTTCCAACCCTCGAGCAGCCCACGTACAGCTGGCCATGGGAAGTACCCGGCATTGCCGGGCGGGGGAAGGGGGGGAGGAGGAAGGGGAGGGGAACGGGAGGGGAACGGGGGGGGAGGGGAACGGGGGGGAGGGGAGGGGAACGGGAGGGGTACGGGGGGAGGGGAGGGGTACGGGGGGGAGGGGAGGGGTACGGGGGGGAGGGGAGGGGTACGGGGGGGAGGGGAGGGGAACGGGGGGGGAGGGGAGGGGAACGGGGGGGGAGGGGAGGGGAACGGGGGGGAGGGGAGGGGAACGGGGGGGAGGGGAGGGGAACGGGGGGGGGAGGGGAACAGGGGGGGAGGGGAGGGGAACAGGGGGGGAGGGGAGGGGAACAGGGGGGGAGGGGAGGAGAGGGTGAGGGGGGGAGGGGAGGAGAGGGTGAGGGGGGGAGGGGAGGAGAGGGTGGGGAGGGGAGGAGAGGGTGGGGAGGGGAGAAGAGGGGGGGAGGGGAGAAGAGGGGGGGAGGGGAGAAGAGGGGGGAGGGGAGAAGGGGAGGGAGGGGAGGGGGGGTTTACGGCTAGCTTGGCAAGCGATAGCAGGATTTTTACTTTTATTTTTTACCTCAATGAGGGCTATATATATAGTCCGTGCTTGGAGCCTTCAAGTTCAACATAAAGTTTTTTTTTGAAAAATAATGCAGATGTATAACAATACACCAATGCAAGTTCAGAAATGAATGCAGATCCTTTACTTTGCGATACAAACGCAATTCCCGCCATTTCCACTCACGATCGAGGCCCTCCACAGTCGGCTTCTATCAGTTCGGCCGTGCCTCTTCTTCCTCCTACAACTTCGGCTCACTTCTTTCACTCAAAATGTACGAAATTCTGCCGCATGAAATTATGTAGAGGCCTCGTCGGGGGGATATAAGGTACATAAGGAAGGCGTTGTAACAGAAGAATCAAAATAAAAGTGGAAGAACATGAGGAAATGGGAGCTATTCTGGACCCACAGCCAAACCCGACAAACCATTGCAATACACCCCGAACGTCTGGCGTCGCCACAAACCACCATGGAATTGCAGGTGGCGCGGTTTTTTTAAACCATTGATATTAAAATAAAACGTAGCCTATAACCACCAGGATTTTATGCTGATTCCGAATCTGTGTCTAAAACTTTTCTCCGATGTGTAGTTCTTGAGTTATAAGCGGACATCCAGACAGACACACATATACACACACACACACACACAGACACTCCTCCTTTATATATAGAGATGGGAGCGAGACATGGGTCATGAATGTAGAGCAACAACGAAGGCTGGAAAGGGTGGAAATGCGAATGGTTCGGTAGATGTGTGGAGTATCGTTGAGAGAGTGGAAGACAAATGATGAATTGCGAAAGATGATGGGAATAGAGCCTGTGATTGATGCTGTGAAGAGGAACAGGTTGAGATGGTTTGCTCATGTGTTGAGGAAGAATGAAAGTGACTGGTTGAGAAGAGTGATGGAAATGAATGTAGAAGGAAGTTGAGGACGGGGAAGACCGAGAAAGACTTGGCTAAAGATGGTGGAAGAAGAAATGCGGGCAAGGGGGTTAACAAGGAGAAAAAAACAAACAAACACCTTTAGAGGCCATTTTTCCCTGCAAAGCAGGGGTTGGCCTTTTTCGGGAACCGTGGTTGTTGTTGTTTTTCGGTCCCCTTTTTGAAGCAATGTTTTACGGCCGGATACCCTTCCTGACGCCAACCCTTTTTGCCGCCTTTAACGACAAACAGGGAATTACCAGTGAACTGGTACTCAATTAGCCGACCTCGGAAGGATGACAGGCTGAGTCAACCCCCCTGGCGTTAATTCAGCAATCGACCGGGATTCGAACCCCGGATCCTTGGAATCCTAAGCCGGCACCCTAGCCGCTAGCCCAACACCAGGGTCAAATAGGAATATGCAGAAAATAGGGCAAAATGGAGAAGATTGTCATGGGGACCGCAAGGCTATCCCCCGCTCTAGCAGGGAAAATGGCCTTAAAATGCATGTTGTTGTTGTTGTTGTTCCAGCTCAGCGTGTCCCCACACAATTGTACATTCAAAATATCTGGTCATATTTTAAAATTGGATCTATCCTCAGAAAAGGTCGACATTTCAATTGGTGTGGAATAATAACACATTTTACTGAAACAATTACAAGCACCAATTACTAGCAACATTCCCATGTCCTTTCTGATAATTATAAAAATACAGGTTACAAAAGGTCTTAAGAAACTGGCTCTTGGTTGATCACCGGTCCCTTGAAAGCTACATGCTTCTTCCGGGGCCCATTTTGGCTGTGTGGTGTTCCTGTGCCCAGAGACCGCCTGGTTAACCCATGGTGATCACGCAGAACAAGATGTTTCAGATTGACAGCCAATGCTGCAGCTGTATGGTAAGAGTAGGGACAACAGAGAATGTGGACACTTTCGTTATCGTTGTTATTTAAAAAATCCAAAAATTAACAAACTACCAAACACCTGTTTGAACAGGACCACTCAGGCAGAACCCTCCATGAGAAGCCGTACACTGAGGCGGTTCTTATTACAATTATTCAAGAGGGAATTGTGCATTGACGTTATGTTTGCAACTGAAATGGATATGTTAGGGTGTACAGTTGTTCATGAGAGTTAGTGACGAGAGTATGTTCTACAGCGTGGCCTGAAAGTCTCTTTACCTCTACTCCATAAAGCATTCGCTCTTCGTGACTCCACGAATGCTGCACAAGATGTCTAAGAGGATTTAGTGATGAATCCATTGGTGCAAGGAAAATGATGGAGTGCATACAGATACAATGGCTGATTAATTATTGTAAGTACTGCACAATAAAACCTGTATATTAAAATCGTTTAAGAACAAATGTTTCAATGGGGCGGGGTAAAGCGACTTTCAGGCCACCCTGTACAAGACACCAATTTTGGGGTGAAAGTCCCTCCTCTCCCCCCAAAACCCCACAGGTGAGCCCGATAGGAAATGCTCTTGGTGTGAGGCGACTCCAGGATGACTCTTGGGCGCAACGTCACTGAGACAAATCACCCAGAATTCCAATGGATGTATGGATGGCTTTAGCAGGTCCATTTCTACCTCCTATCATATGCAAAATGACATTCAGCTGATAAACCATAATCTGAGCTTAAATTAAAATTATCAATGTTAACTCCATGTTATACACATGTACCTTAAATTGCCTAATCTCCCCTTGTTCCACCAGGGGGTATTCTCTCTCAGGGGTGATAGCATAGGCCAGCCTCTGAAAAGAAAAGGAAGAAAGATTTTATTCAATAAAATAGTCATACACACACATACACACACACGCACGCACACACACATGCATGCACACACATACACACACACATACACACACACACACACACACACACACACACACACACACACACACACCAAGATGGCGGCGAGGGAGGGTAGCAAATTACCACCTCCCTCTTACCTGGGACAGAAAGGACCAAGGGCCGTGCTGAATTCAACACTTTAGAAGGCAGCGAAGATCGAGCTAAAAATGCAGCTTCGGGTGGGAGGGGGGGGGGGGGTGAATGATGGCCGTACACAAGGCTCCTGCCTCCCTCTCGCCTGGGATGGAAAGGACCAAGGGCCACACAGAATACAACACTTTCAGAGGCAGCGAAGACCGTGCTGAAAACGCGGTTTTGTTGGGAACGAGGAACGCACAAAAAGCACTCGGTATCATGCCGTTTGACGTGTGTTTGCAATGCGGCCTGGCCATGCAGTTTGGCAGGATTTGTCGACCACATGCTGCCCAGAACGAAGACCTGAACTTTACCGACTCCCTCTTACTGAATTTCACCTACTGAGGACAAGAGAGGCAGAGTTACGGTGGGATCGAGGACCACGTCAAATACAGCGACTTCGATGGGAACGAGAGCCAGGCTGAGGGTGGCAGCTTGGGTGAGGCCGAGGGTGGCAGCTTGGGTGTGGCACCCAAAGTCGCACTGATCAACATGCATTTGGGAGGGAGTTGCAGCTGGTTTGGGTTTGCTAACTCCATCCCACTGAGGAAGGATGAGACCGAGAAGGAAGAGACCGATCAAACTAGGATGGAACTGCATGTGGAGATGACAACCGATGGCAGTGGTGCGCCATGTCCGAGCGGACAGGGGTGTCCCCAGGTGGGATTGGACGCACATGCGCGTACCCCAGAGGTTACATGGGAGGTTGCGTGGATTGACATGGTCGCTACTTCGGGAATGGATGGAGAAATAGAGCACTTTGTGCATTAGTTGTGGTTCTTTGCGGGGATGAATTGGGACCTGGGAAGACTTTGGGACCAGGGAAGGCTCCGTTCAGTCTTAGAGCTCGCGATTGTAGATGACGATCGGTGGCAGTGGCGCTTACACAAGCACACACACATGAATCTTGAGTACACGTTCGTGATTACACACATACACACATACACACATACACACACACACACACACACACACATACACACACACACACACACACACACACACACACAAACACACACACACACACACACACACACGCCCCACTTTGTTAATTGGATTCCAACCTGGTGGAAGGAGCCCGGTAGGATCACGAGCTTGTAGATGGCGTAACCTGGAACGAAGATCATGGAGGACGTCGCAATGCACCACCCCAGAAGGTTTGCCCACATGGGGAATGGGTACTCCTCATAGATCAATGGTTTCCACTTGATAATGCTGGTCATTACGACAAACTAGGAAATACAGGGTGAGATGGTTTCACAATCTGTATTGTCATGGTCTGCATGAGGTACAATGTGACAAACACGTGACATTTTCTATACAATGATGAAAATTTTAAATAAGGCCCATTAAACATGAGTAAACAAGAAAGAGCAATCAGAGATTGCAGACCCTCGCCAGGATGTGTTTTCAGTGGTTTTTAAGGCTTTTGTGTTAAAAACAAATATCACCTGAACGATGACGTCATCATTAATCTTTTTCTCCACCAATTTATCCCTAGATGACGCTCAATAAATTTCATCTTGATCGGATGAAGTTTTGTACTTGTCGAATTATGACGTCATAATGGAGGCACCTATGACATCATCATTAATCATCATTAATCATCATCATCATCATCATCATCTGTTGGTGTTTCCGACATCTCTCTCTGCTGCTCCTTTTGTCCTGTTACATCCTGATCCATTTTCTTTTTTTAGTATACAAGATCGAGGCTCGTGTAAGAGCCAACATTAATCACAAAAAGACAAACTGACACATAAAGATAAGATAAAGGGAAAGGGAGACAAGATAGGGAGAGAGAGGGAAGCACACAAGTACATCAGCAGAGAACAGGGACATCGGGAGATCTGTGGGAGGGAGAGGGCTTGGGGGGAGGAGGCATGGGAAGGGGGGTGGGGGTGGGTGAGGTATAAAACACATGGACACTGCTGGGACTTCCAGGAAAGAAGTCGGAATTTCAAAAAAGTGGATTTGGGGTGAATTCTCGGGGGTAGAAATTTAGTATCTTTTATTCCCTATGGAGAGTTCTTTACAATGAGCCATGTCTCAATTTTTCTATGCAGCGCTTTCGGAGATATAGATGAGCAAAGTTTTTCGCCTTTTCCAAGATGGCGGCCATACCACGTGACGCATGACGTCATAATTATAATTTAAAAATTCTACAGGTGGAGTTGCACCTCTGGTGAAAATTTCCTGTCAATCGGACTACCGGTTGCAGAGAAAATCATATTTATTCTGTGCAGACAAACAAACAAACAGACAAACAAACAAACAAACAAACAAACGGACTCAAATGTAATACCCTCTCCTCAGGCGAGGGTAATAATGGGTATGAAGAGGGACAATACCCTAACCACAGCCAGGAAAAATGGGTTGCTTTGCGACAGGTGTCGGTAAGATGAAAGCAGTGGTTAAAAAGATTTTTGAAGAAATTTTGGTGAAAATAATCCGGATATGAGAATTTTTCAAGTGATTGTTCACCATTGAGAGACTGGGCCAAAATCGATATAGAGCCTGAAAAGTTATGGACGAGTTATGGATGACCTGGTGGATGAGTTGGGTAGGTGACAAGAACAAGTCGATTACCAATTTTTAGCTTTGAGAAAATGGAGGGAGGAACGTAACGGAGCTGACACATGGAGGGAATTTCATAAAACAAGATGAAAGATGTACACAGTGGTGGAGATAGACACCGACTTTGGTCTGCGAAGGACCCGCAGGATGACCGATTTTGATGATCGTCCAAATTTGTTCATTGGGCCGAGTGAACGTATCCAAATTGGCAAGACAAAGGCTGACGCTGATAACAGTGGTGTTCATCCGGGGCTGAGAAAATGCAACACATCACAACTTTACTGGTGAGAAACAATTGGGATAAATAACTCCAACCATACACCTCCTCTTCACTCCAAAGTACCAATGAGGACCAAAACACCCTTTAAAGTGAGGAAAATGGGCATTGACAGGGAAAGGATCCTTGGGAAGAACAAGAAATCTGGCAGTAAGGGAAGGGGATTTGGGGATTTTGCAATGCTTTGTACATCTATTTAAATAACTCGTACTCATATTCCATGCCCTATACAGAGTGTTCCGTTGAAGGAGTTGTTTGGCTGTCGTTACTATCCTGGATCGAGAGCCATTCCGATGCAAAGATATTTATAGCAATTTAATTTAACGAGAAAACCTCCGCTTTCTTAAATAAATCTTAAAGAAAACTTAGATCACTTCTGCTTCCGGTTTTGCCGGCGAGGTTGTGTTTTTTCCAAGATCTCCACGCTATCAAAGTTGTTTGTTCCCGTTTGTATTTTTGTCAAAACTGTATTTTTCTTTTACGGTGTGTGTACCTACTGTGTGTCTCTAGGAAGATCTCGGTGTAAATCGTGCATACCTGTATAAAATCGTCGGTTATTTCCTGCCGTGTTTTTTAGATCTGGTATTTTAAGTTTCCTGCCTTGAGGCCTTGGCTTCTCTCAGCGGTTGTTTGTGGTCCATTTACTTGCGTTCTGTCACAGTTTTTTCCAGTCTGCTTTTCACCCCATACTTCCTGAACATCTTACCCTTTGCTTATAATCTTAATTTAAAAAATAATTGTTTTATACCTCGAACCACCCCCCCCCCCACCCCCACCTTCCCACGCCTCCTCCCCCCAAGCCCTCTCCCTCCCACAGATCTTCCAATGTCCCTGTTCTCTGCTGATGTACTTGTGTGCTTCCCTCTCCCTCCCACAGATCTCCCGATGTCCCTGTTATTTACTGTTGTACTTGTGTGCTTCCCTCTCCCTCCCACAGATCTCCCGATGTCCCTGTTCTCTGCTGATGTACTTGTGTGCTTCCCTCTCCCTCCCACAGATCTCCCGATGTCCCTGTTCTCTGCTGATGTACTTGTGTGCTTCCCTCTCCCTCCCACAGATCTCCCGATGTCCCTGTTCTCTGCTGATGTACTTATGTGCTTCCCCCTCCCTCCCACAGATCTCCCGATGTCCCTGTTCTCTGCTGATGTACTTGTGTGCTTCACTCTCCCTCCCACAGATCTCCCGATGTCCCCGTTCTCTGCTGATGTACTTGTGTGCTTCCCTCTCCCTCCCACAGATCTCCCGATGTCCCCGTTCTCTGCTGATGTACTTGTGTGCTTCCCTCTCCCTCCCACAGATCTCCCGATGTCTCCGTTCTCTGCTGATGTACTTGTGTGCTTCCCTCTCTCTCCCCATCTTGTCTCCCGCTCCCTTTATCTTATGTTTTATGTGTCCATTTATGTTTTTTGTGATTGATGTTAGCTCTTACACGAGCCTCGATCTTGTATACAAAAAAATAAATAAATAAAAAGCCAAATCATAAGCTTGGATCTCTAAATAAAGCAGCGTTTTGAATTCCGACTAAAAAAAAGCTGTGGCTTGCAGGAAAATGTGGATTTCAAACGATGTAAGTAAAGTAGAAAGATCCTTTGGCTTTGGTGTGAGTTTATTTATGATCATTTCTGGATAACACGAGCAAGTCCAAGTAACACTATATGTAATATAAATAACAAATCAAAATAAATGTTCCTTCCTGACTGCATAATAACTGCGATGCGAAATCAAAAACAGATTCATTCTTTGGCCTTGTTTTGCAGTTTACAACTCGCATCGGTTTGTGCGCACAAGTCGAGTCTCATGGAGGAGGCCCTCCCAAGAGTGGAAGATCACAGACTCGTGGGAGGTGAGTGAATGGCGCAGGGAATAACTTGTGTATAGCAATGCCGATGGAAGGTTGCAACGTGTATGCAATTGACAAAATGCCTTTTACATCTTATCATTACCTCCGTCACCAGGTGGATGGAGCTTGGTTTTACTCCTGCCTGTTTGTGAACAGGATACCTCAAAAAGTTGTCGACGGATTCGGGCAAAATTTGGTGGGCAGGTTGGGTGTGTGACGAGGAAGAATTGATTTTTGAATTTTTTTTGAAGAAGATCCGGATCTGAATTTGGACAAGATAATTATTTAAAGTTATTCTTCACCTTTCAGAGATGTGGACAAAAACGTCATATAGCATGATATTTCAAAAAGTTGTGGACGAGTTATGAATAAACTTGGTGGACGAGTTGGTTTGGTGAGAAGAACAAGCCGATTCGATTTTGGTTCAGGTCTGAATCCAGATCCGACCTATTAGTGAATACAAAACGTAAACTGTTCAGCCTGGTGGAGGTACGCACACTACCAAGTGCTGCTCTAGTTCTTGGATGTATCAGATCCAACACTCACTGCTATTGAGAACTAGAACGGCACTCAGAGAGCACACCACCACCTGGTGAACAGTTTACTTTTGTATCCCACTGATAGGCCGGATCTGGATTCGGACCTGAACCAAAGTCTAATCAGCTTGTTCTTGTCACCAAACCAACTCGTCCACCAAGTTTATTCATAACTCGTCCACAACTTTTTAAAATATCATGTTATATGTCGTTTTTGGCCCGATCTCCCAATGGTGAAGAATCACTTATAAAATTAAATAATTCTCATATACGAATCCATATTCAGATCTTCACCAAAATCGAATTGAATCGTCCTTGTCAAATACCCAACCTGTCCACCAAATGTCGTCCAAATCTGTCAACAACCTTTTGAGATATCCCGCTATGTATCGTTTTTGGCCATATCACTCAATGGTGAAGAATCACTTATAAAATTAAATAATTCTCATGTCCGAATCCATATTCAGATCTTCACCAAAATCGAATTGAATCGTCCTTGTCAGACACACAATCGTTCCACCAAGGTTCGTCCAAATCCGTCCACAACTTTTTAAAATATCATGTTATATGTCGTTTTTGGCCCGATCTCCCAATGGTGAAGAATCACTTATAAAATTAAATAATTCTCATGTACGAATCCATATTCAGATCTTCACCAAAATCGAATTGAATCGTCCTTGTCAAATACCCAACCTGTCCACCAAATGTCGTCCAAATCCGTCAACAACTTTTTGAGATATCCCGCTATGTATCGTTTTTGGCCATATCACTCAATGGTGAAGAATCACTTATAAAATTAAATAATTCTCATGTCCGAATCCATATTCAGATCTTCACCAAAATCGAATTGAATCGTCCTTGTCAGACACACAATCGTTCCACCAAGGTTCGTCCAAATCCGTCAACAACTTTTTGAGATATCCTGCTATGTTACGTTTTTGGCCCAATCTCCCAATGGTGAAGAATCATTTTTAAAATTATAGTAGCCGGATCCGAATCGGGATCTTCACCAAAATCGAAGCATTTCGTCCTTGTCACATACGCTACATCTCTGCCAAATTTCGTCCGAATCCGTCCTCAACTTTTTGAGATATCTTGTTCACAAACGGACAGACGGGGGTGAACACATAACCTCCATCCACCTTTGGTTGCGCAGGTGATTAGTCAAATTGATTGGGACCATTTATCCCAGAAAGAAGCATATAAGATAATGTGGCATTAAGTCCCCCCTAATTCATCCCCAAACCTATTGTTTATCCAAGTCTGCCTCTATCTTGGCCTTCAACTTTGCTGTTGGTGGCACCCACCCTCTCTCAACTGTTCCTTTTATCTTGTTGCATCTCCTGATCCATTCAGTCCACTAGTACTAGCTCTTCCATGAGCCTCGACTATGCAAAGAAATAAATAAATAAAATAAAATGAAAAAGGCATCCGATGATGTCTGGCAGTGTTCCTCCAAGAGAGATTAGTGTGCTTGTGTCACAGCAGATTTCGCTGGATCTTTGTATTGTGGTCCCAATCAAATCTGAATCATGTATAAGGTCAGCAATAATCATCTATTTCGATCCCCTAACTCCAACATGATCTCACCAAAAGACAGCAGGGGCTTAAAATCTTCCAGCAGACTCGCCAATAAAGTCCAGGCCTGAATCCCATCATTTTCTCAATGTCATCACTGAAACGATCCACACCTGCGGATATTAGTGCAGGCATTTCAATATTGATGCACATAATCCCAGCAATGATCTACTCGATCATGAACATGCAGAACGTCCTGACGATCTCTGTTTTCATGGTTCATGGAAATCAAAGCAAAGATACTATGACGATCAATAAATGGATCATAAATGATCAATACTGATCAAGATGTTTTGGAATAATCCACTTTTTCCAAAATGACTACCGACTTATCTTTGCACAAACTGAAAAGGAGGTGTTAAAAAGATAGCAAAATACCGTAAAACCAGGCCACTCCGATCGCTTCAATAAACACTCCAAACATGATGGATGTGCCAGCTGCAAAGTTGTCCAACAATGTGATCACGAAGATCCCTCCCTTCGGGAGGGAAACAACCAGGATTAATGACCGCACAAAAGAGATGTTTGAATTGTGAAGCAATGAAAAACGACGCAACGAATCAGAAAGATTTTGGACAACATTGGTCAGTGCATCATCTGAGCAACAAAAGCTTGCTAAGAGGCCATTTACAAAATGGCGTCCACTCCACATACAATCACCTTTCTCCAACCATTTTGATTTTGTCGTCACATCGATAGTGACGACACAAAGCATCGGGATTCAAATATACACAAATCAGGTACCTCACACAGGGAAAAAGCGATTCCACCTCAGGTGCATTCAATTTATGACTGGTACCGTATTCACCAAACAAGGTCATGAGGACAACGATCTCACAGAAACTGAAGCTTTAAAATTTGACCATTCGAGAATCTTTCAACAGTATACACAAAACATGTATGTGTGTGTGTGTTTGTGTGTGTATGTATGTGTGTATGTATGTATGTATGTATGTATGTATGTATATATATATTGTTTCGGTTTTGTGTTTTTACAAATAAAGGTTAATTTCCCCCTCATAGCTTAGTCACACTACAACATGTATCCTTGTTTAAGCTCAGTTATTTCTTAGTAAGTGTAAGCGTAGACCTTTCCTATGTGTAGTTTTGCGTTGAGTAGAATAATGAGAGTTAGGTCTCCTTCCAATGCTTTATGCCGCCTCGATGCTTTGAGTTTTGGCGCAAATTACCACGAGGCCGGCCTGACAAGTCGAGGCAGGCCGAAGGAAGGCGGGACAGGAGAAGTGGGAGTGACCGGTAAGCACGAGCCGCCAACCAGGGCTCGAGGGGAGTGGCTTAGCACTGCGGAAAAGGGCGTGGTTTGGAACATTCGAGGCAGGCCAGGGCATGGCAATATAACCCTGTGCCCAAAGCCCCCACCTTAGGGTGGTCCAAAAATGCAAACAAAATCACTTTTTTATCTGGATTTTGATGCTCTATTGGATTATTGTTAGAAATGGTCTAAATCATGCACCCAAAAAATATTTTGCATCTGAGTCATCTATAAACTCAGACACACTCAACATATAAATTTGTCATTTTGGTCAATTTTAATGACTTACAAAGACTTTAGAAATATTTTTTTCCTAAATAATGTCATTGATGGTACATACCCCTGTGAAGTCCTCATGGTCGAAACATGAGTCAGACATGTATGAACATGTTTCAAACATGTTTCAAGCATTGTCAAACATGTTTCGACCATGATGATTTCACACTCACAGGCGCAAGCGCATGCAAAAAGTCATGAACCACAAAATGGCTTAGTACAATAGTGCATGTACTTTTTCCACCTGGGTTGCAATTGGATTGTTCTCATTTAGCCAAATTTGGTGAAAAACGCCATATTTCAATTGAAGTGTGTATGAGTTTCTAGATGGAATCAAGCGAAAATATTTGGTGGGTGAATGTTTTAGACCATTTCTAACAATAATCCAGTAGAGCATCAAAATCGGAGAGATCGATGTTTTTTGGACCACCCTACCCCACCTGGGTTCTGAGGAGAGGTGCGCTGTACAAGTGAGTAGTTCTGAGGAGAGGTGCGCTGAACGGGTTAAGAGCGCTGAGAGTGCGCGGTGTTGGATTGAGTTACAAGTTGGGTTCGCGGTTGAGCTTGAGTCAGATCCTCCATTGAGTTACGAGAGTGAAAGCGCGCCGTTGTATAAATCGCACTGTGAAGGGCAGCCGTGTCGGGCTACAGAGACGCGCGTATATTTTCCCGCCTGCCTGCCTTTGTTTGAGATACACGCTGCGAGGATCCCTCCCGCCTGCCTGCCTGCCTTCGTCGAGGGACGTGCTGTGACCGGCAGAGGGCCACGCCGGGTGAGCTGTTCCTGAACGACAAAGCCGGCACGTTCAGCGCATGAACATTCCTTCCTTCATCCCCCTGTGAGTGTGAATGGGCCCATTGTTTGGGTGATCAGCTAAGACTGTATAAGATCTGCCCTGTGTCTCTGTTCTTCTACCGATCATTGTAAATAATAATTATTAAACCTGTTATTTCTTTGATTTTACCGCTTTTGTGTTTTCCATCATTGACTTAGCGTGGTACGAAGTATATCGCTCTAATCGGGTTCCAATCACAAGGTAATAGCACGGACCACGTGGTGCGCCATCCGCTCGGGTGCACTCAAATTACGCGTGGTTTGTGCGAGACTTGATCCCCACTTCTGCAGCGGCGGGGGAACTTAGGTACGTGCGAACATTGTCCCAAAACCCTGTCCCGCGTCTGACCGGAAGTGGCGACTCAAGTCTCGTGGTTGCGATGACCCAAGGAGAACAAGGGGCTTAATCTCCCCTTGGTTAGGGAACGGGGTCGTGCGAAACCGTAACATTTGGTGTCCGGGAGTGTATATATATATATATATATATATATATATATATATATTTATATATATATATATATATATATATATATATATATATATACTGTACTATACTAGCTTGGCTCGGCTCGCTACGCTCGCCTCACCAAGCGTCTTTACTGAGGAACGGGCTTACTTTAGCTGAGGCTAATGACTGTACCTGAGTTGCTGTGTTGTCATGATTTACACCAATCATAATACAAACAATTATTTTGCACAAATGCATTTGTTGTGTTTGTGATATTACATTTTTATAGGCAATTTAGGTTGAATGTTTTTTTTTTCAAGAAAGAACCCCTCAGCACATACCTCGGGGAGGAGTAGGTGCAGACTGGAAGTTTGGGACGATTACACCTCACCACCACGTAATTCAAAACACCTCACCAAGTAATTAAAAACACCTGACCACCAAGTAATTTAAAACACCTCACCACCAAGTAATTTAAAACACCTCACAGCCACGAAAGTAAAAACACCTTACCACCACGAAATTAAAAACACCTCACAGCCATAAAACAAGTAATAAAAACACCTCACAGCCACGAAATTAAAAACACCTCACCACCACGAAATTAAAAACACCTCACAGCCATAAAACACATAATAAAACACCTCACCACCACGAAATGAAAAACACCTCACCACCACAAAATTGAAAACACCTCACCACCACAAAATTAAAAACACCTCACAGCCATAAAACACGTAATAAAAACATATCACCACCACATAATTCAAAATACCTCACCACCACGTTATTAAAAACACTTCACAACCACGGAAACAAAAGTTTGAGGGAGTTGTTAAGTGACAACACAGACACTGCCCAGATATGTAAATATATAGATAAATGACTGTACCCGAGTTGCCGTTTTGTCATGGTTTAAACCAATCATAATTCAAACAATTATTTTGCACAAATGTATTTGTAATATACGTTATATTACTTTTTTTAAATAAACAATTGAAGTTGAAAAAAAAAAAATTCCCCCCCCAAAATTTTTTTAAAAATTGGAAAATTTTTCAAAAACAATACCTTTAGGACATACCGACGGGAGAGATATGTGCATACCAGAAGTTTGGTACGATTTCACAAAAGTTTGAGAATGTAGTTCAGTGACAAGACAACACAACACAAGACAACACAGGACAGACGCTGCACAGATATATATATATATATATAAGATATATATATATATATATATATATATATATATATATATATATATATATATATATATATATATACATATATTGTTACGGACCGCGGATAAGGATGTTGATTTGCCGAGCGGATGGCACCGCGGCCGAACAGTTACCCCGACTAACCCGATTCCCGAACGTTGGCCGGATCGCGCCACAGATATTCAATAGGGAAAAGACAAAGGCGACACGGATGTGAAGAAGAAGAAGAAGACAGAAAGGTTGGCAATACTACTAAATTTATTCCTATTATATACACGCTCAAAGTAACCAAGGAGAAGGAAGGATAATAAAATAATATACAGAAGAATCAGAGACACAGTGCAATTATTAACTTATACAAGCTTAATTAATACCCAGGGACAAGACACACAGAACAAACTCACGTACACAAAAGGATGGAAAGGCAGGAGGTGGATGGCTGGAGGGAGAGGAAGGTCCAACGGGTCCTGCAGCACGATCGGCGCGTTTCGCAGCCGCCGTTCCTTCCTTCGCGGCCCTGCTCAAAACTGCCGTCCAGGCCCCAAGCCGCTGTTGTTGCTGCTGCTGCTCCGGCTGTGTGGACGTCACGTGCTCTTTTCAGGACTCGTCTCTCTCGTCTTGTCAAAGCTCATCTGCTTCTGTAAAAGCTCATCTGGTCCAACCACTTCTGTAAAAGCTCATCTGGTCCAACCACTTCTGTAAAAGCTCAACTGGTCCAACCACTCAACTCAACAACAACTCAACAACTTGCACGTCTCCCTGTCCAACAACTCAACTCAACCACAACTCAACAACTTGCACGTCTCCCTGTCCAACAACTACTCGGTTCTTGCGCGCGCGCTTTTATAGCACCTCAGGCGATCAAGCCGCCGGCCTTTAGGACACGCCCATCGGTCAGCTCGCCTCGGCCCTGATTGGTCGGCACGGCCCTCTGGCTCCGCCCTTGATGACCATGGGCGGGCACGCCCTTCTTCCCCGAGCTGAGCACATGCTTAATGGCGGCTTTGGGGCGAAATCAGCAACCCACCGCTGTAACAAACCTGGCAAACTGCCCAGTGCGGTTGGCAATGGAGACTTGGAGGGGATGTAGCTGGAAATGGAGATTTTGGGAATGGGAATGAACGGGGATCTATCTTGTTTCACTTGGTGCAATGGAGTGTCATCTTAATGGAAGACAAGGCCTTACCCTAATACACATAATAAAGATATAACTATCAACAAGGGGGAAATCTATGATTGGCTGACGTGATTGTTTATGACCTAATTATGGGACGCCCTTTGACCTTTATACATAACTGGAGTAAGGAGGGTCCAGAATAAAGCACTAATAATAAAAAACACATTAAAAAAACACAGTCCTCATATCCACAACACTGCACCCTCCTCCTCTTAGGCACGTCCCGGGCCTATAACTTTAACTTAGTGTGACACGTTGGTGTAGTTCCCTCTACTTTTAACCTGACCCTGAGTGCGACAGTTTTAAAACATAAATAAATATGTCCCGCTGCTCCATTGCACCCTGCCTAACAGATTCACGCCCACAGCTAACCGAATTGCGGAATGGTCTTCAAACTATACAATGACGGTGGGGAGCATTATTTACAATGGCTCTGCTTTTATTTACAAAACTAACCCAGGACCTGTGATTGTTCTTTTGGGGGGGAGAGACAGTCTGCTCTGCATCAACGCACCATGAAAGCACCCAAAACGCACCAACACACCCTCAAGCACCAATCGGTGCACAGTCATCATTGTTCATCAATAAAAATAAAAACAACAACCCCTAACCCTGCTGGTGGTCTCTTGCTCTTCGGCTCCCTCTGCTGGCTATTTGCTTTCTTCCAGATGTTGTCATTTTCTTTTGCTGGCAGCCGATTTGTATTACAACTCGCAAAAAACGTGTCCATTTTTATTTTATTTATGGCCCACAGGGCCGACTAGTGTGGTTCACCTGTGGGGCATCGGTGCCCTGTGATCAAGGTCCGCCTGCAAGATCTCGGGCCTTCATGGCCGGTGCCAGCAGAGGGGCCATGCCCCAACCCACGGGGTCCATAAGTGGTGCTCGGCCACAGACATGTGGTCCATAATGTGGTGCATCGATGCAGACAGCTGGTTCTGGGAGTTCCGGGCGCACAATGGCGGACTCACGCACACTCCCCTCGGCGCCCAGTGGCGCACAGGTCCTCATGTGGGAGACAAAGGGGGGGAAAGACAGATGAGCGAGGGGTAAGGTCACAAGGGTACACATAAATAAGGCAATGCAAGGTGAAGTGCGTACGGAGAGCGAAGTGAGAAAGCTCGTCCCTACCGTACGTCACCCCCCCTGTCACCTACACTACCCTTGCCCTTACCCCATATGTACAACAACCTACACCTTTACAAATTCGTCACTACTGTCACGTCTTCCCCATATTTCTTCTCTACCAAATTCGTCTCCACAATCCCTCTAACCAAAATTTGCCATCACCCAATTCATCATCAATCCTCATAAGGAGGCAGAGATGGAACATCAGCACAATGTCACACCCACGTCATGATGCGTCTCACAATCCAAACATTTGCATCAAAAATAATTAAAACAACCTGGCATGGTGTGGAGGTACGTCATCTCAGGTGAGTGGATGCAGATGGTGCGAGGAGATTTTCATCCTAACTACTTTCTAAATGACATTAACACACTTTACACTACCCGGGGTCTTTCCCTGCAAAACCATTGGCAATCTTACTCTATGTGGTTTTAAAAACCAATTCCCATTGACCAAACTGTGGTGCTTCTCAATTTGGGGTCTCACTCCCTCGATTCATCTCCCTGTGCCCTTGCACAATTTCTGGGCTGGGTCGTGCAGCTCTCCCAGCAGGTCTACCCACCTGCGCACCTCCACCACTGTAGTTGCCTCCGAGCTTACCTGCTCCTTACCTAACCTATCTAACTGGGGAAGGCCCCTCCTGGCTCTGTCACCCCTCGGTGCCCTCTGGCACTGGGCTACCCGGGTCCGTCCTCCCGATCCTTGGGCCCCATCCACAACAACTCTACCGGCTCCCAGAGCCCACCTGCGGCCTCAACTGGCCGACATCCTCACAGTGGTGGAGTGCCCAAACCAACTACACACACTAACAGGCTACACGCCCAGCCATTTCCACAACACTAATGCACCCATCCAAATGCCATTCTCTCACCCGCACCACAGATGCCAATATCCAACCACAATTTACCTATACCCTCTACCTAACACTTACACTACCCTCCCTGGGTATTCGTGATGGGGGTCCATCCTTCCCCCATTCACACCTTCGCACCATCCACTCCACTCCACAGTTTCCCCCATACTCACTCCACGACCATCCATTCCAATACTCCATATATTCCACACTCCATGTATTCCACACTCCATGTATTTCACACGACCATTCTCCATACACCTGTTGTTGCACACCTGTGCAATCACACCTGGTGCCACCTGCACCCTCCTTCCTTCCTGGACCATTTGTTCAACACAACACACATCACCATCACTCCCTCATACACTGCTCCATCCACCTGTCCAGTTGCACACCTGTGCAATCACACCTTTTAACCACACACTTTTCACAATACACTTCTGAATACACCTCCAACACTCACACGGCATCATCTAATCTACCTGTTGCCCTGCTAACTTAGTGCTCCCCGTCTTCCCTTTAAACTAAGCACATACCACATCATTATCATCCAAACTAACCTACCTGCGTCCCCACTACAGGTATCATTGTCACTACCTAATCTTACCGTTACCTAAGGTCATCTTCTAGGTCCCTACACATTATCCAAACCCTCCCTCGGCGAGCTTACACTGCCATAAACCCCATAAAACTAGTGCTCCTTTGCCCCCGCCTGTGAGAGATGGCAGAGTTGCCATCCCACCACATCGGGCATCTTCCACTACCAATTTTGCACACCAAATTCAACCAATCAAAAATTTGCTATCCCAAAATTTCGAATCCAAAAACACTATCAGTATCATCATCATCACAGTCCGCTTTATCTGAGCCTCGGTGTGTCGTCACATCATTAAAACTCGGCTTCGCAAAGCCGAGCAATGAATTCGGGTGGTTTGGTCGCCTGTAGTTGGATCCGTCCGGCATTCACGACTCTGGGGAGGAGGCATGCTCGGGCCGAGGTTCCACGCATCATCGCGGCTCGGTACCTTGCGGTCCCGGGCCCGATGGCTGAGGCTCGCCCGGTCGGAACCCCGTCCCCACCAGGGGGCACCGTTCCGCTTCCTCCCACTCGCCCTTGAACCGGACCGGTCGCCTCGCCCGACAAGGCCCGGACTCGACCGTGCGGGGCGGGGCCAAGCCCGAATCGGCAACGACGCTTCGAAGAGAAGCGACGCAGTATCGATCCGCGCCGGGCCTGGCATCCAACAAAGTGCACCGCGCCCCGAGTGCTCGCATCGGCTATCCGTCGCCCTAAACGCTGACCCGTTCAATGTCGATGCTTCACTTGCATACGCGACCCGTTTCACACTCACAAAACCTGGCGTTCCAACGCCGTCCGTACATTCCACCAACGCACTCCCTGTTACACACCACACCTCTCGCGCACACTCTTGCGCACACTCGCCGTTCGCACACCTCGGTCCACACCTCTCCTCCGTTACGTCCTCCGTAACACTCACCATGGGCGTGCACTCTTGCATCCACCCACTACCGCGCTCCGATGTGCTCCCTCGCACTCGCGCTACCACCAACTCAGGTGTGCTTTCTCACACACGTTCCACCACCACCTTACTCTCCGTGTCACACTCACCCTCACACGTACACTCCGTATTGCTCTCACTCGCTGTGTCACACTCCGTACACCCCGACGTGCATTCTCGCTCGCACTCGGTATCACTCTCGCGCTTCGTAACACGCTCACCCCTTGACGCACACTTTTTTTTCACACGCGTGCCATTTCCACTCACACGGGACCCTTCACCAACGCCCGGGTGCCATATTGACCCCAATCGCGCGACAATTCTTTTGTCGCCAAACATCCTTCTACAAAATCTCCCGGCACCACATGCAGCCCGTCTCACCTTCGGGGTTCTTCTTCCTCCCTGCACCAAAACCTGCACATCTTTATAAGGATTAGCAAGTACGGCATCAGGATGTGCATTTAGATTTTGAGCAATTTCCATTCCTTCCTCCGATTGTTGCTCTTTTAAGTCCCCGGTCTCTCCAATTTCAACTATACCCATAATTTCTTTGTTCACCTCGACGACCGCTGGCTTTAATAAAATCCCCTCTACCTCAGCGGTCGCCGGCTGCCCCAAACCCCGTGTCGCGATTTCTACCCCCGTCATTTTACCCGCGCTTTCCTCCGCTTCGCTCAACCAGCGCTTCTCGACCCGCGTTACCTCCTCATGCACCCCTGGGCACCTGCTTGCTCAACCCGTGGTCTCTGTCCCTCTCCACTTCCCTTACTTCATATGCGACTCTGTCCCTCGCCAGTCCCTCATTTACTTCTTTGGCCTGGGCAGTTATGTCCTTCAATTCATCCCCTTTTATTCTATTACAACACCCTTCAATTAGATTTCCCAATTTTTCTCTCTGAGCCCTCTTTTCGTCCCTCATTTGGCCCCTCAATCGCTCACTATTAGCCCTCGCTCTGTCTCCCATTTCTTTCATTTCCCTGCTAAATTTCTTCCTTTCTTCCCTCTGCCCGGCCATGTATGCCAGGCATTGTGTCATGAATAGGCCCCAGTCTGTTGGCACCGCGGGCTCGGCTGCCGCGCGCTCGTACGAGGCGCCATTTTGCGCCTCTTCAACCACGTGCGCGAGAGCGCCATTTTGGGCGCCTGATACTTCCTCAACCACCTCCTCATTGCCCTCCTCCATTTCTTCCCTCTGATCCTGGGTTACCCCTAACCCCTCCTCTAGTTCCCCCACCGGCATCCGATCGCCTTGACTAGCCATGGCGCGATTTCAAAATTCGGGTTTTTCTTTAAAACAAATTTCAGCAGCTTGTAATTTTGAGCACGTTAAGCGCGCTTCGGGTCTGACCCCGCTCCCGACACCAATTGTTACTGCCAATAGTACAATTGGTGTCCAAAATTTGGGCTAAATAAATTTAGTCCCAGGTTCGAATCCCACTCCTGACACCAATTGTTACGGACCGCGGATAAGGATGTTGATTTGCCGAGCGGATGGC
>NC_136269.1:141151727-141199227 GCF_964187855.1 Myxine glutinosa | reverse complement strand
AGGATTTGGATGGTCGGACCATAACAGTAGAGAAGGCAGGCCATGGGCGTCGAGGGGGCTACAGAGGAGGAAAACGTGGAGGTAGTTTCAGGGGTGGCTATGGCTCCCGGGGTGGGAGTAGTAGTTTTGGTGGTGGCCGCAGTCGAGATTACTATGGAGGCTCCCAGAGTTACGGCAGCTCCCGAAGGGATGATTATCAGGGTAGTGGCCGAGAAGGAGACTGCTATTCATGTGACTACAGCGACAAGCGCTCCAACCGTGATTATTATGAAAGTTAGGAAGAGTTTGAAGCACTGAATGCTGCGGAGCAGCCGAGCCAAGATTCCTACACGGATTAACCGTGAACTCCACGTTCCTAAAGGCGTCCATGTAGTGAATACTTCCAGGCCTCACCACCCAACCACCATAAAACCTGGCTCTCAGCTCGGCTCCCTAAAAAAGTGCTATAGATTTGCTTGACTTTGGATTTTTGATCACAACCTCTTAACCTTCATTCAAAAAAATGAAAAATAAAAATTAGAGGTTGATGAGATGGAGTTTGGCTGTGCAGGAGTTCAACTTGGAAATTGAGCATGTTAAGGGCAGGGACAATGTCGTTGCTGATGCTTTGTCCAGAGTGAACGAACTTTGGAAATATCTGTAGGTTGTTTGAAGTTTTGTTGCTTTATTTTGGGGAAATATTGATTATCGTTGCTCACGGGAATTAATGATTTGGGTGTGAGTTTACTTTTGTTTGTTGGGAGAGTTTTGCCTACAAATAAAGTTTTCACTATGTTCAAACTTTCTTTCTTGAGGGGGGGAAGTGTTACGGATTCGTCACTTCCGTTGTGGTGGTTTGCATCCACTGTAAATATTTCTGATTCCATGTACTATTATTGTGTTCAAAAGGTTTATTGTTCATGAACTGTTTTCAAAAGGTAAAAGAGTTCGCGAATCTCCCGCGATGACGCTATCTCCGAGGGCCTTTCACTTACTCACCGCAGGCAGGTTGGTGGTCTTTCCATCTTCTACCGACTCCTCTCCGGCCTTGCTCCCCCAGCTCTCTCTGGGCTCTGTCCCCCAAATATTCCTGCAGGTCGCACAAGATCTGCCTGCAACCCCCTTATGGTTAAACTGCCAAAATCAAGACTCTCTGTTCACCTTCACTCTTTCATTCCTCTTTTCTCCTGCCTCTGGAACAAACTCCCTCACTCTCTTCAATCCCACTCCTCCCTCCAGGTCTTTAAAATGGCTGTTCACCACCATCTCTTATCGTCCCCAATCCAAAACCTTGATCTTTTCTACCCCCGCTAATTTCACCCCAAATCCACTTTTTTGAGGTGATTTTTGTCTTCTTTCCTGGAAGCCCTTGGTATCCTTGCGTTTTATACCTATCCTGCCTCCCCCCAGGCCCTCTGCCTCCCACACATCTCCCGATGTCACTGCCCTCAAATGTTGTGTTTGTGTGCTTCCTCCCCTTCTATCCCCATCTTGTCGACCGCTCCCATTTGAATATACTTTGTTTACTTGTTTGTTTGATTTGTTTGTTTGATAAATGTTAGCTCTTTCACGAGCCTCGACTCTGTATACAAAAAAGAAAAGAAAAAAGAAAAAAAGAAGTTAATGTTAAAAGAAACAGGAAACCGGATCGGGAACCGGACGACGAAGAGGAAGAAGAAAAAAGAGGGCGGAGCGAGTGAGTCGGACAAGAAGGAGCCGAGCTACTTGCGGTTTGGAGCGAACGTTGGTGAGCAAGAGTCACTAGCGAACTCTCGGGTTTTCCGGGAAAGGGGTCCCTGCGACAGAGTTGTCATCGCTGTGACCGATCAACCTGCGTGTCAGGTTTTTGGCGGTGGATTCCGAGGAGAATTATCGCCGGGCCGTTACGTCTCAAGAACGGGTCGTCGGCCATTTTGACCCACGTGCTTCGCGCAAGGTCTTTGCTTCGTCAGCCGTTTTCACGGCTTTCAGACGTATCTGGCGTGTGTGTGTGCACTGTGGCTTGAAGATTAATTTGCGGTTCGCCGACTGTGAGCCGTGAAAGTCCATACCCGAGGGTGTGATTTCCCAGTCGCCTTGAGGGCGCCTTTGTGCAGCTTTGGGCTGTGTGACTGTACTTGCCATCCGCATGGGATTCTGGTCTCGATTGGACATCGTTCTGGTGATCGCTGGAGCGAATCAACTTTGGGCTTGAAGCCGGGAATAAGAGACATTGGGGATGTTCTTGTTTCACTCACTTGGAGCACAGTGAGTTCTATATTACAAAACTGATGGTACCATCATAGGACATATTGATTGTACTATTGAATACTATTATTGTTGTACTGTTATTCTTGTGTGATCTTAATACAATATTTGTTTGTGAGTAACAATTGGGGTGGTTTCTCCATTGATCTTTGACATACAGAATAACACATTTTTTTTGCCGTGGCTCCTCTCGGGGCTCGGAGGTACACCGTGACCAGGGGGTCGGGGAGGAGCACGTAACAATATATATATATATATATATATATATACACACACACACACTGTATTATACACACACACACACACACACACACACACACACACACACACACACACACACACACACACACACACAAGACTGGCAGGATGGCCTCGATGTACGCACACATCTCTGAGCTGTCTAGCCTGGGTTAATATCCCTCACTTGTTTATAAAGACCTGACCATGGGTACCTCGAAGGCATATGAAAAATTTGATGGAGATCGGCCAGGCCAGTTTTGATTTTATTAGTTTCAAATATATATACATACATTAAAGCTGCAGGTTCTGCTTATTCTTCGCTTGACGGATGGACGCATCTCCTTCTTTGTAAAAGTCACAACCATTCCCTCCGGAAGCAAAAAAATGTGTCAATACCCGCTCCCTCCGGCAGGGGTCACTGGTTAAACCACTTGCATTATTCTCCGTGTACAGGAAAAATTGCAAGTCATTTCCCCATTCTCACCGGGGAGTGGGGGATGTGTGAGAATTATTTTATGCCCATGACCTTACCCTGGCTATCCTGAGTATGTATGCAAAATTTGGTGGTTTGACAGTCATTTTCAATTCTATAATTATCAGACGTACAGAAAATTGCATTATTTTATATAATAGGATTCTTGTGACTTTTCTGTTAATTTTAAAGGCTCCAGTCAAGGAGTGTATAGTCCTCATTGAGCCCAGGCAGGGGCGCCACCAGGAATTTTGGGCCCCATGAAAAGATATCACAATGGGCCCCCATGAAGCACGTGCGCACATTTTAACCTAATGTTCTGATAATTTTTAGGGCCCCTGTCAGTGCAGGGCCCTTGGAATCATCCTAACTTTCCCCCCCCTTACGGCGCCCCCGGGCCCAGGCATTGAATAAAAGAGCTGCGTAGGTAGAAAAGTGAGGAAAGATAGAATAGTCGAAGAGTTTTTGAGGAAGTAAAAAAAAAAAATCTGCTTTTTCAAATCGTGAAGGTCGTAAGTGTTTGGAAAAACATGGGAAGGTAAAGAGTTCCATAGTTTGACAGTGGAGGGGGAAGAAACAAACATCATAACGGCCCACCCTTGAGTTGCCAATGGCCAAACAATAATCATGAGATGTAGTGGCTTGTCGAGTAATCCGTGGTCTCGCTGATGGCGGAGGTATACAAACAGGAAGTTCTTGGGAGCAGAAACCGAAGTAATATCTGTAGAAAAGAGAACCAACTTTGCGAAGTAATTTGAGCGGGTTGAGTTTTGAGGTCGGATTGGGAGAGTTGATAAGTCAGATTACTTTGGATTAAATTCTGTCCAGTAAGTATGTGGAGCTAAAACCTCCCCAGATGTGAGAGCAGTACTCTATACAAGGACAAATCAATTCTTTATATAGTTGAAGCAACTGTTGAGAGAAGAAGAATCTTCGACATCTGAACAGGACTCATAGTTTCTTTGAGGCAGACTTAGCTATATGTGTAATGTGTGGATTGCAGGATAAATTTGATGTTAGGGTAATACCTAGTAGGTTTATTGTATCACATGGTGTAATCGTGGACCATATCGTAATTGGACCGTAAGCCGTGTGTACCCCGGTTTACAATAGGTACACCATATCCCGGCGTCTCGTAAGAGGTGACTAAAAGGGTTGGCGCCAGGAAGGGCATCCGGCCATAAAACATTGCCTCAAAAAGGGAACCATGACAAGTACAATTACATATGGGCAGGGAACAGCCCGCAGTACCGTGGGGGACCTCACCCCCTCTCGTCAAAAATCAAGGTGGGGAACCCGATCGAAGCAAGGGTGGAAATCACTCCATTTATGACAACGAAACGTCTGATGCCCGACGTGGAGATGGGTTTCTGAGGTTTGGGACATGGAATGTAGGGACAATGACAGTGAGATCAGGAGAAGTGGTTGAAGTAATGGTCAGAAGAAGAGTGGACATATGTTGTGTGCAAGAGACAAGATGGACTGAAGTGGTGTGAGAATGGTGAAGGGTAGGCAGGGACAGAAACACAAGTTTGTGTGGCAAGGGTGCCCGGAGGGCGTGAATGGTGTTGGTGTCCTGTTTTCTGAGGAGTTTGTAGACAGTGTGGTGAGTGTGACTAGAGTGAGTGATAGGTTGATGATGGTGAGAATGATGATTAGAAAGCTCTTGGTGAACGTCATCTCGGCATATGCTCCGCAGTTTGGTCGGAGCGATGAAGAGAAGGACAAGTTCTGGTGTGCGATAGAGGAGCTGATGGAAAACGTGAAAGATGAGGAAGTTGTTGTGGTAGGAGGAGACCTAAATGGACATGTGGGAAGGAGTATGGATGGTTTTGACAGAGTTCATGGGGGTTACGGATATGGTGTGAGGAATGGAGAAGGTGAAAGGATTTTGGAGTTTGCTGATGGAGCTGATTTGTTGATTTGTAATATTCAGTTCCAGAAAGAGTATAATAAGCTTGTTACATACACGTCAGGTGGGTCGACGACAACCGTTGACTATCTGTTGGTGCGTAGGCGAGATAGGGTCACCTCCGGGACACAAAGGTGAGAGAGAGGAAGACAAATGATGAATTGCGAAAGATGATGGGAATATAGCCTGTAATGGATGGTGTGAAGAGGAACAGGTTGAGATGGTTTGGTCATGTGTTGAAGAAGGATGAAACTGACTGGTTGAGAAGAGTGATGGAAATGAATGTAGAAGGAAGTAGAGGACGGGGAAGACCGAGAAAGACTTGGCTAAAGGTGGTCGAAGAAGAAATGTGGGCAAAGAGGTTAACAAGGGGAGATGCAGAAAATAGGGCAAAATGGAGAAGATTGCTCTAGCAGGGAAAATGGCCTTAAAATGCCTGTTGTTCGTTGTTGTATGGTGTAATTGTGGAGCTTTCAAAAGGAGATTGGAGAGTTATGAGGAGTTTTAGAGAGGGATAGGAAGAAATTGAGTTTTTGAAGCATTAAATGTAACGTAATCACAATTTCCCCACTGGGAGCACTTGTCCAAATCCAAATTTAAAGAGGTGGCTGTGATGAAACGAGATGAAGATCGAGTGGCATGTAATGTAAAAACATGGAGAAATGTAATGTCGAGGCATCAGCATACGAGTGCATTTGGTTATTTGTAGAAGAAAGCTGTTGTTGTTCTTCTTCTCCTCCTTTTCCCTTTATAAGGGGTGAGGTCTGATGCATCCGATGGTCCGATTTGCAGAATAAAGTTAATCTTACTATAATTCACCAAATGTCCGTCCATCTGTCTGTCTGTCTGTCCGTCCGTTCGACGGTACCGCAAAAACGGCTGATCCGATCGCAACGATATTTTGGGTGGGTAATCCTGGGATCTCCTGGAGTAAAATAGGGTATATTGTTTTTCCATTTTCAGGTTTGGATTCCCGCATAACGTTATTTTCCCGGGTGCCGCACAAACCGCTGCACCGATCGCTGCACAGCTGCACCGACCGGACTTGGTGACCTCGGAAAAACACCTTTTATAAGGACATGGGTTGAATCCCTGCTTGAGAGAATGCCAACCCCCTCCCCGCCATCAGGGTCGTCTCTCCAACTCACAATCCCACGAGATATATGGAAAGGACGACCCAAAACCAATTATCTTCTTTTTGATTAGTATATAAACATCATTAAAAGTAAATAATAACCTCGGCCAAAGTTCAAACGACGTGGGTTTGATTTCTACATGAGAGAATTCCACATAGCTATTTGGGCGGTGTATACGCTAACAGATCGCTGTCTCCATCGATCTTGCCAAGGCCGAAACACCTATCGGCTCAAAATCCTTTTAACTGTTGACTTGGTAGTTTTTACAATGAAGGAAACATTAACAAATGTTGTTAAAAGTTTATTTTGTGATTAATTTGTGATTGGAGTTATGTTGCTTGGAATGAAAAAAGAGATATTGAGTTCAAGTGAATGACGAAATGCCATGATGGTTTCTACTTTCTGAATGTGAACTTCGCGGATCGCCCTATGCAGATTCACCACGGACCCACAATCGATGTTTCTGAACATGAACGTACCCGTTTGTTTGCGAACGGGTACGTTTTTCATGGAAGTCCTTCACGAACTTGCTGTCCATGTCTGACGTGCGACTGAAGGTGCTACAGGAATGTGGAATTTATTGGTTTCATGCTTTAGCATTCGCCCGTGTCTGCATTGCTTGTTTGCTTCTGGCCTCCCACTATTTGACAAAAAGAAGGAAGAGTTTTGGAGACAGGGAAGGGAAGACTTTTTTGTATACTGAATCGAGGCTCGTGAAAGAGCTAACATTTACTTCACAAACAAATCAACCAGACAAACAAAATATATAAAAAGAGGGAGCGGAAGACAAGATGGGGAGAGAAGGGGAAGCACACAAACACAACATTTGAGAGCAGGGAGATGTGTGGAAGGGAGAGGGCTTGGGGGGAGGAGGCGTGGGAAGGGGGGGCGGGGGGGGGAGAAGTATAAAACACAAGGACACCATGGACTTCCAGGACAGAAGTTGGTATTTCAAAAAAGTGGAATTGGGGTGAAATTAGCGGGGGTAGAAAAGATCAAGGTTTTGGATGGGGGAAGATAAGAGATGGTGGTGAACAGCTGTTTTAAAGACCTGGAGGGAGGAGTGGGATTGAAGAGAGTGAGGGAGTTTGTTCCAGAGGCGGGAGAAAAGAGGAATGAAGGAGTGAAGGTGAGCAGAGAGTCTTGATTTTGGCAGTTTAACCATAAGAGGGTTGCAGGCAGATCTTGTGCGACCTGTAGGAATATTTGCAGGACAGAGCCCAGAGAGAGCTGGGGGGGGGGGGGGGGGTGCAAGGCCAGAGAGGAGTCGGTAGAAGATGGAAAGACCACCAACCTGCCTGCGGTGATTGAGTGAGAGGGAGGGAAGGACTATTGATAGGGAAGACTATTGATAGACTATTGATAGGGAAGACTATTGAAGATAGGGAAGACAAGATAGGGAAGACAAGACTATTGATAGGGAAGGACGGCGATGTTGAACCATCAACAATTATGGAGATAGAGCGGTCGGAGAGAAAGCTCAATATGAGAGAGCAGAGTGAAGGAGGAAAGCCGTGGGAGGGAAGTTTGGATATCAGAAGGAGGGATGCCAAACTCTGTCACAGGCTTTTGTGATACCAAGACCGACAACAAAGGATTCCCCAAAGTCTCTGAGAGAAGAGGCTCAAACATTCGTAATGTAAGAAAGGATATCACTGGTTGATGTTGCCTTGCAGAAGTCATATTGATGGTCAGATAGAAGACTGTGGGATTCAAGATGCTTGAGGAAATGGTTATTGAGAAGACATTCAAAGACATTGGAAATAGTATAACTCAGGGCAATAGGATGGTAGTTGTAAGGGTTTGATCGATCACCCTTCTTTAAAATCGGCTGTACGAAGGTATGTTTCCAGGAAAGAGGAAAGTTTGGGTTTTTGTTTAAAAACGGGGAGACAGCGATAGTATCATCGGAACGGAAAAGCAAAAGTAAGGTCGAGCGACAGAAGTTGTTGGAGATAGTTTTAGCTAAGGACCAGATTAGTGGAAGAAGATGAGAGCTAGGTTGTCACTTTTCTTTTGGATAAAGGAATGCTTTGCCTCACGAATAACATGTTTGCAATGATTTCTGGCAGATATGAAAGCTGAATGTGAGTCGGAGGAAGAAGAGTTTTTCCATGTCCAATGTGCCACATCTCTTGCACGAATGGCCGCAGAGCAGGAATTATTGAACCAAGAGTTGGTAGGAGAGATAGACTTGAAAGAGAAGGGGATATAAGCCTCCAGTCCTTCAACAATAACCTCAGCTATACGTTCAGCAGAGATAGAGGCATCGGCCGAGGAGAGGAAGTAGTCTTTCCAGGGAAAATCAGAACATAAGTTTCGTAAACCAGTCCAGTCAGCGCTATTGAAATGCCATTACTGGTGTTTAGTTGGAGCACTCGGAGGAGTGGGGGCAAGTAAAGTGATGTTTACACGATTGTGGTTAGAAGAACCAATTGGAGGTGAAATTGTGCAGGTGTAACACAATGGATTGGAGGTGAAGAACAAATCCAAAGTATTGGACGAGTAGTCATGACGATCTGGAATATGGGTAGTGTGGAAGTGTAACTCAGCGTAACTTATTAATTGGCACTGGTAACTTATTAATTAACCTGGTAACAAAGCAGATATATTTTACATGCAAACTCTGTGAAAGACGAGTTTGTAAATGAGTCAGGAATGCGCCCGAACATGATAATCTTTTGTCCACCTGGTCACAGCCCCTGGCTGAAGCACCCCCCTATCGTTTGGTAAACGGAACTCACAACAGGAGGGGAGCGAGCTGATACCAGGACTTGGTACATGCATGACCTCGGGGCACCAGCGGAGAGGGGATTAAAATCCAGTTTGTCCATATAACGGGAGCAAACGTGGAAGTCGGGAGAACTTGCTGCGAGGAGCTCTGACCAACGGGAGTGTCGGAGGAACATCAGCCGAACGAGAAGGACATTGGAAAAGAGTTAACCTGATCCATTATATTATGCGGTATTATTTGGTAAATGGAATGAAGTGAAGAAGCAGTTAATAAACCAGACCTTTTGTAAACCTGTGTCCGGTCATTGGAGTCCTGTGAGTCTCTCAGCTTCAAATTCCCCTACAATCTGGAGGCACCGCTGACATCAATTGTACAAACAAGTCTTCTTTAAAAGGTGAGTGTGTCTTGTTTTGTCCAATATGATTTACGAACTTGGAAGTTATGTGTACATACATGGGGGAGCAGGTGGTCTGGGGCTTCCTTGCGCACCGATGCCGCGATATAAGTGGCGTGACCCATCACGAATGGTACTTCGATAAACAACACGATGATAATTCGTTTTTTTTTCTAAATGATTTCTGTAAATACGTATTTTTGCGCTGGTCATTAAGGGTCTTACTGTGACCTGGAAGCAAACGGAGCAAGCGTGCACCTTGCGACCGTTTGCTTCCAGGACGTGTAAGGCCGGTACACTCGTTTACCCACCCGTACACGTATAAAGTACTTCTTTTTTTTTGCTCTTGTTCAAAGCACTCGACTTGCTCGGCGCTCGGCGAGCGACAGGGAACCGGGAAAGGGAATTATATTTATATATATATATATTTCCAATATGGTATTGCGACAAAAAGGCTTATATCTTTGGAAACGACTGGTCGGATTTAGACAAATTAAAACTCGTTCGATCAACAAATAAATTCATGACAGACAATCCCACCTAATGCCGGTCCAGAATTACTATGAAAGATGGCGATTGGATCAAAATTGCATACCAACACTCCCTCACTGTCCCTCATTGTCCCTCATGTCCATTCCGGCACCCTGTCTCTTGCTCCCGTTTTTTTCCCTCCCTTTACTTCCCATTGGCGGACGTTTTGCGAGAAGCAAAGCGTTTTGCAGGAAGATAAATAGCATGGGTGAAACAAAACCAGTGCTGTTGTGTTTTTTTTTTGACGAAATTTGCCAGATAAATAGCATGGGTGACACGACGAAATGATTGGATTTTGGTTCAGGTCCGAATCCAGATCCGGCCTATCAGTGGGATACAAAACATAAACTGTTCACCAAGGCGGAGATATAATAATAATAATAATTCTGTATTATTTAGTTAACCAGTTTGTGTGAAACCTCAACCTAAATATAAAAATTGATCTGCTTGGTGTTAGTTTAAGGGCTGTTCCAAATTTATCCTGATTATGAGAGATAATTACAGGAAATGGTGTTTGTGAGTAACAACCACCCTCTGGTCGAGGCTCATAGAAGGGGTGATGCTTACTGATTCGGCACGCTTACAATAGGTGTTAATGGTGGGATGTCAGAGGTTTTGGTGTGGGTTAATGTTCACACTGTTTTGGAAAATAATGCTCGATGCAACATGATCCTAAAAAAAGAACCCAGCCCTACATCGAGAGATCAGGAAGGGAAGGAATGGGAAATTTGTCAAGGTTTGAAATTAATCGGACAAGGGGGTCCCAAGGTATGGTCACCGTACTCGCAAGCCGTTCGCTTAGGCTCGGCGAATGGACCAAACCATTTGATGTAAATAGGAGGGGGGTTCTGTGGTCGTTACTGCCACGTGGTTTCAAAGTTTTTGTTGTTGCTTGCACGTGTGTTTTTTTTGCAAGCACGTACGGGCAAGCGCGTACGTGCGGGCACGCCCTAGTATATATAAATAGAGGTAATATTGAGTTACGGAATTAATTACTTTCAACAATGCAAAGGGTGACAAGATATGAGATTTAATGGGATTTTAATAAGATTTTAATGGGATTTTAATGGGATAAATTGGGAACAGACAGAGAGAGAGACATAGAGAGAGACAGAGAGAGAAAGAGAGAGAGACATAGAGACATAGAGAGAGACAGACAGACAGACAGAGAGAGAGAGAACATAGAGAGAGACAGACAGACAGACAGAGAGAGAAACACAGAGAGAGACAGAAAGAGAGACAGACAGACAGACAGACAGAGAGAGAGAGAGAGAGAAAAGAAAGAAAGAGAGACATAGAGACAAACAGAGATAAATATGATAGTCAGACACATAGAGAGAGACAGACAGACAGACAGAGAGAGATAGACAGAGTGAGACAAAGTGAGAGAGACAGACAGAGAGAGATAGACAGAGAGAGAAAAAGAGAGAGACATAGAGACAAACAGAGATAAAGATGATAGTCAGACACATAGAGAGAGACGGACAGACAGACAGAGAGAGATAGACAGAGTGAGACAGAAAGTGAGAAAGAGAGACAGAAAAGAAAGAGAGAGACATAGAGACAAACAGAGATAAAGATGATAGTCAGACACATAGAGAGAAACAGACAGACAGACAGAGAGAGAAACACAGAGAGAGACAGAAAGAGAGACAGACAGACAGACAGAGAGAGAGAGAGAAAAGAAAGAGAAAGAGACATAGAGACAAACAGAGATAAAGATGATAGTCAGACACATAGAGAGAGACAGACAGACAGACAGAGAGAGAAACACAGAGAGAGACAGAAAGAGAGACAAACAGACAGACAGAGAGAGAGAGAGAGAGAAAAGAAAGAAAGAGAGACATAGAGACAAACAGAGATAAATATGATAGTCAGACACATAGAGAGAGACAGACAGACAGACAGAGAGAGATAGACAGAGTGAGACAAAGTGAGAAAGAGAGACAGACAGAGAGAGAGAGACAGAAAAGAAAGAGAAAGAGACATAGAGACAAACAGAGATAAAGATGATAGTCAGACACATAGAGAGAGACAGACAGACAGACAGAGAGAGATAGACAGAGTGAGACAGAAAGTGAGAAAGAGAGACAGACAGAGAGAGATAGACAGAGAGAGAAAGAGAGAGAGACATAGAGACAAACAGAGATAAAGATGATAGTCAGACACATAGAGAGAAACAGACAGACAGACAGAGAGAGAAACACAGAGAGAGACAGAAAGAGAGACAGAGAGAGAGAGAGAGAAAAGAAAGAGAAAGAGACATAGAGACAAACAGAGATAAAGATGATAGTCAGACACATAGAGAGAGACAGACAGACAGACAGAGAGAGAAACACAGAGAGAGACAGAAAGAGAGACAAACAGACAGACAGAGAGAGAGAGAGAGAAAAGAAAGAAAGAGAGACATAGAGACAAACAGAGATAAATATGATAGTCAGACACATAGAGAGAGACAGACAGACAGACAGAGAGAGATAGACAGAGTGAGACAAAGTGAGAAAGAGAGACAGACAGAGAGAGAGAGACAGAAAAGAAAGAGAAAGAGACATAGAGACAAACAGAGATAAAGATGATAGTCAGACACATAGAGAGAGACAGACAGACAGACAGAGAGAGAGAGACAGAAAAGAAAGAGAGAGAGACATAGAGACAAACAGAGATAAAGATGATAGTCAGACACATAGAGAGAAACAGACAGACAGACAGAGAGAGAAACACAGAGAGAGACAGAAAGAGAGACAAACAGACAGACAGAGAGAGAGAGACAGAAAAGAAAGAGAGAGACATAGAGACAAACAGAGATAAAGATGATAGTCAGACACATAGAGAGAGACAGACAGACAGACAGAGAGAGATAGACAGAGTGAGACAGAAAGTGAGAAAGAGAGACAGACAGAGAGAGATAGACAGAGAGAGAAAAAGAGAGAGACATAGAGACAAACAGAGATAAAGATGATAGTCAGACACATAGAGAGAGACAGACAGACAGACAGAGAGAGATAGACAGAGTGAGACAGAAAGTGAGAAAGAGAGACAGACAGAGAGAGATAGACAGAGAGAGAAAGAGAGAGAGACATAGAGACAAACAGAGATAAAGATGATAGTCAGACACATAGAGAGAGACAGACAGACAGACAGAGAGAGATCGACAGAGAGAGACAGAAAGTGAGAGAGAGACACAGACAGACAGAAAGAGAGACAGAAAAAGAGAGAACATTTTTGGGAACGTTTTTCACATTACTTTCCTGCAACATTGAAATAATGTTGTTGTAAAACGTTTCCACAACGTCGCCACAACGTTTCACTTTCGTTGTTGCAACGTTTTGCTCCAACGTTTTGTGAACATTTAAATGTTGGGTTTTGCTGACGTTTCCACAACGTCGCCACAACGTTTCACTTTCGTTGTTGCAACGTTTTGCTCCAACGTTTTGTGAACATTTAAATGTTGGGTTTTGCTGACGTTTCCACAACGTCGCCACAACGTTTCACTTTCGTTGTTGCAACGTTTTGCTCCAACGTTTTGTGAACATTTAAATGTTGGGTTTTGCTGACGTTTCCACAACGTCGCCACAACGTTTCACTTTCGTTGTTGCAACGTTTTGCTCCAACGTTTTGTGAACATTTAAATGTTGGGTTTTGCTGACGTTTCCACAACGTCGCTACAACGTTTTACTTTCGTTGTTGCAACGTTTTGCTCCAACGTTTTGGGGACACTCAAATGTTAAATAAACCGGATAAGAATTCACGAGTTATTTAATTATGAGCGATTATAGAAGTACTTATATAATTAATTACATTTCTTATTAAATTACAGTAATTACATTACAGTAATTACCTGAGGTAATTACAGTAATTACAGTTCCGGTAATTACAGTAATTACAGTAATCATTACAGTAATTGCAGTAATCTTATTACAGTAATTACATTACATTAACTCAGGCACCTTTTGAGTAAGGAAGCTGATATTTGGACATGACACTGACCAAGTGATGTGGCTGTCAAGGAAAATATTGATTTATTGATTAATCATTTAATAAATTAACTCGTTGATTTATAAATGACTTATTTAATTAAAAGTCCTCAGAGATACATCTTCGGATGAAATACTTACAGATTGGTTATGCTATGAGCCAATTGATTAGGGAAAATATTTTGTGATGGCCATATTGGCAATTTCGTGGCCATATTCGTGGCAACTCAGTTAGTGCCACTGCACCTTTAAAATGCATCCCTGCGTTCATTTTTCGATCGATTGAGTTGAAATTTTGAACAATCGGATCTGGACTGTCGTTGTTAACGACTCTAGCATGCACTCGTCCAATCAGGATGGAGCGGTATGGTCCCCGGATTATCACTGCCCGCAGTTTTAATTAATTTTACTTTTTCTCTTGGGCATATAATTTTGAAGACATGCATGTCATGATAGAGGAAATGTTTGTTCTGTTGAACGGAATAAATGTTGTTTATTTGTGTGGGGGTGTATTTTTGTGTATTTTTGATATATTTTCACGACTAATTCCAGTTAACATCCTGCAAAATTTGCTCGTTTGCTGGCCGAGTCGAAATTGCATTGAGTTTCTATGGCATGCGCCATTAAAAGCGCTGTGTAATGGTTGAGCTCCCTTTATTTCGTTTTGGTCATGCGGATGAGCAAACAAAGTGACAAATGCTGCGGCTGGAGCAGTAAAAGCGATGTTTTTTTAAAATGGAAACGATGTAATGAGTAATTAAAAGTGGGAGGGGGCAACACCACGCATACCTCTTTTAAGGTGTGTATAAACCCTGGAATAAACGTGGGAGGGGGCAACACCACGCATACCTCTTTTAAGGTGTGTATAAACCCTGGAATATTTCAGCAATCAATACAATGCTGAAACTATGTAAGTTAATTTAATAAGTAATTTAATGAGTAATTTAATGAGTAATTTAATGAGTAATTTAATGAGTAATTTAATGAGTAATTTAATGAGTAATTTAATGAGTAATTTAATGAGTAATTTAATAAGTAATTTAATGAGGAATTTAATGAGGAATTAAAAGTGGGAGGGGGCAACACCACGCATACCTCTTTTAAGGTGTGTATAAACCCTGGAATAAACGTGGGAGGGGGCAACACCACGCATACCTCTTTTAAGGTGTGTATAAACCCTGGAATATTTCAGCAATCAATACAATGCTGAAACTATGTAAGTTAATTTAATGAGTAATTTAATGAGTAATTTAATGAGTAATTTAATGAGTAATTTAATGAGTAATTTAATGAGTAATTTAATGAGTAATTTAATGAGTAATTTAATGAGTAATTTAATGAGTAATTTAATAAGTAATTTAATGAGGAATTTAATGAGGAATTAAAAGTGGGAGGGGGCAACACCACGCATACCTCTTTTAAGGTGTGTATAAACCCTGGAATAAACGTGGGAGGGGGCAACACCACGCATACCTCTTTTAAGGTGTGTATAAACCCTGGAATATTTCAGCAATCAATACCATGCTGAAATGATGTAATTTACTGTGTAAGAGGGTCGACCTTGGGTTTGTTTGGGTTTGTTGTTTATTTTTGTGGGTGTCTATTTTTTGAGTATTTTGGATATATTTTCACGACTAATTCCAGTTAACATCCTGCAAAATTTGCTCGTTTTCTGGCCGAGTCGAAATTGCGTTGAGTTTCTATGGCATGCACCATTAAAAGCGCTGTGTAATGGTTGAGCTCCCTTTATTTCGTTTTGGTCATGCGGACGAGCAGACAAAATGACGAATGCTGCGGCTGGAGCAGTGGAAGCGATTTTTGAATTGTTCAATGATTATTCGATATTGTTATGACTTATTGTCAATAGGTATACTAAGTGGCCATGAGGTAGCCTGTTGCTATGTACAGTTTTATTCTATTGTTGATTATACCACATAGCTGTGGTGATAAAGGAAATGTTCGCTTTAAATAGATGATTATGATAGGACCATGACGATAAAATCATGATGATTATTATGAATGATATCATAGGGTTCAAATGCAGAATGATTGCATGAACTTGGGAAAGAACTTTCAAGCCCTATGGGATAAATTGGGTGGTACAAGCGATGGAGTTTCAAAATTTAGCATGATTGAAGGAATTTTACAGTCTTATTTCAGGAGTTTTACGAAATTTATATTGCCAAGAGATTTTGGATACTATTAAAAGAAAAAAAATGATGAGATATTTTTCCCAATGAACTTTAATATCTGCCATCCATTTTGGCTGTCTCACGAATGAAGGATGAGTTGCCTTTAGTGGTTGCAAAGAAAATTTGTGGAGACCAGGCAAAATGGGGAAATATGTCAGATATGACCCTAGGACAGGACGGTGATTCATCAATTGACATGAGGTACGAACCCGAGGTGACGACCGATGAAATTCGATCTCAGTCAATGGATGGACCTGTCCTGACATCATTGGGGAAATAGTCTAGTAGGAAGACTAGGTCCCCCTGCACCCCCCGGAGATATACTTCTAATCAGTGTTTCTAGATTGGAAATAATGTGTAGAAAATGACTAGCTATGGCCCCAAGCTGAAAAAATGTCCCACATACCATTTTTATGCAAATTACTGCTGCCATTATCAAAAAAACGATTTTTGACATATCTCAGCCAATATTGCAGATAATTGAAAAATGAAGGTGTCTAGACCCATGTTTTGAAGGGCATAGATCATGATAGAACTATTCATAACATGATTACATGTGTCTATGGTATACTAGTATGCATATTAATGCTGTAATTACAAAATAATCAGTTTTACAAATGATAAGGATACGTTAATACTGCAGATAACTTAACATGGTACATAAGGGGTCTAAACCCAGGTATTTTCAAGGTTAAATGTCAACAAGATGCTCCTGAGTCTTGCATAGGGGCGGGACATTGGCAGTAACATTGGTACCACTCAACTTTTCTTCCCACCATTGACTTTGTATTGCGAGAGATTTTCACTTGCTTATTTAAAGGTTTCTCACCCAGCCCACGTAAAATCTACCAACTCCTGCTGTTAACTCCCAAACATATTTTTTTATGTTATCCAATCACAGTGCAGAAATGACAGACTAGAGATCCAAATTAGTGCTGCTATAGCTGCCATTTTACATTTCCATCCATGTAACATGCGCGCTCGCGCGCTCGTATCAATTGGTAATGTCGCGCGCTCGTATCAATTGGTAACGTTGATGTTATTGAATACCTCAGTTGAAAGTTTAGTCTTCCATTCCATCTGTGTGTTGTTCTTGGTATTCATCCTCCAATCTAGCCAGGTAAGATGCTAACTATAATGTTACTCACACTCTTGACTTCAGTTTCTGCATGAAATCATAAACAGGCAGAATAACAGCTGAGCCAGCTAGCACCATGTTAGCTAACGTTAAAGCTAGCCTCATCTATGTACAGTATGTTCCTAATGTCGGTGTAACTTAAACTTTTGTTAATGCCAAACATGAGACATATCTGTTGACTTCTGTATATGAATTGAACCAGAAAGAGGCACGACAGCTGAGCTAGCTACAGTAACTTAGCACAATGTTTCATTGGCCTAGATAGCTAACGTTAGTGTGGAAGAATTTAGATGTTTTAGCTATTAGCACTTTTGATGCCACTAAACATGGTTTAGTCAGCTAAAAAGTACCCTAGTGTAGAACATGACTCAGAACCTCTGTTACCTCACTGAAAACTCAGAGCCTCCTTTCACAGGCACTTTTAACATCATTCGTGATTTCTTATTTGTCATTTAACAGTGATGGTAGACATCGACAGCAAGCATGCCCAAAAGAAAACGGAGTGTAGAACCTGCAGCCCAAAGCTCTCCTCCTACATGCATCCTTCATGTACCATCCATGTCTGATCATGGGGATTTCACGCCCCTCCGTAAAATTAAAGGATCTGCTTCAGAAAAACTGCAACTGCTTCAAAAGATCCGGGATAGACGTCTCAACCAACCGCATGACTCCCCATGTCGTATGCAATCAGTATGTGATCAGATCCCGGCAACTCTTCCTGATGACCTAGAAAGAGTAGGATATCACAGCAAGTGTTATAAGCACTTTGTCCGCCACTTTCATCGTCTGGGAGATGATACAGAACCAGGGCCATCAACCTCATCATGGCATCACTCTCCTCGTAAACCAGGAGGTTCTGCTGAACCCATCTTCCCGCCAGAGTGTATATTTTGTGAGAAAGTTGAGACCAAAGATGCTCATCGCAATACTGAGAGGCCTACAACCTTCCCATCCTTTAAAAACAAAGAAAATGCATGGGAGCAAATCGAAACACGGGCTGAGAAAATGGGTCTCTATCGACTCCATCGAAAGGTGAAAAACAAAGACCTCTTTGCATGTGAGGCCAAACACCATCCGTCATGTTTTAAAGCTTTCCGCACAGCATTCTACAACTATGAGCGTGCGATTCACAGAGCCGAAGCACCAAAGGAGCAGGCTTGCATGTCAGCCGCCCATGAAAAGGCATTCAACTCAGTACTGGAACACATTCAAACCCAGGTCATCCAGCAGGATAAAGTTCTACAGCTTTCTTCCTTGCGCTTGCTCTATGTCGAGGAACTGAAACTGAATGGATATGAGAACTCAAATTATCGGTCAGAGAAACTACTGAAACGCCTACAGAATGACCCAATCAAGGAGCATATCCACTTCACGAAGGTTGATCATGACAAATGTGATGTCATTTCTTTCTGGCTTGTGCACAGCTCAAACATAACAGTTTCCAATGCTCTCGCACGAGCATTCACACTCGGAAGCACAAACAAGAACCAAAATGTTGCCCTCCAACTTCGCCAGGGTATTCTACAGGCTTTCAGAGAGTGTAAAGACCAACCATGGCCACCAACAGCTGAAGACATGGAACTCAATCCTGAAGACATCCTACCTCCAGACCTTGTCCGCTTTCTCAGCGTGCTAATGACTGGCAAGGAGGGCATCGAGACAGAAAAGGTGAAGCGTCTGGTCTTCTCCATTGGACAAGATCTGTGCCGTGCAGTGTCAGATGGAAAATGGAAGTTACCAAAGCACATTCTCCTCTGTGTGACTGTAAGGCACCTGTTCCGAAGCAAACAGCTCACCACAATACTACACAGGCTTGGACACTCTGAGAGCTACGATTTCGCCTTGGAGTTGGAAACTGCTCTCGCCAAGGTCCTGGATGAAGTCTCAACTTATCGTACACCACAAATTGTGACAGGAGAGGGCAACCTTGTATTCCACTGTGAGTGGGACAACTTGAATAAAACCACTACCAGTGTGCACGGCAGCAACATTGTAAACAGTGCTGGAGGAATCATGGTGCAGGAGGTCAAGCCCGGGTTCGAGAGCAGCAAGGACCGAATGCTACCTACCATCAATAGGTCACAACAGCGTAGCCTGAAGGTCGACACACCAAAAACTCTCCCACCCTTGCACTTTACTCGCGTTGGCCCGAAGTTCCCTGAAGGCTCATCATTCACACCGCCAGCAGAGAATGACACAGTCATGCAGAAACTGAAGTCAAGAGTGTGAGTAACATTATAGTTAGCATCTTACCTGGCTAGATTGGAGGATGAATACCAAGAACAACACACAGATGGAATGGAAGACTGAACTTTCAACTGAGGTATTCAATAACATCAACGTTACCAATTGATACGAGCGCGCGACATTACCAATTGATACGAGCGCGCGAGCGCGCATGTTACATGGATGGAAATGTAAAATGGCAGCTATAGCAGCACTAATTTGGATCTCTAGTCTGTCATTTCTGCACTGTGATTGGATAACATAAAAAAAATATGTTTGGGAGTTAACAGCAGGAGTTGGTAGATTTTACGTGGGCTGGGTGAGAAACCTTTAAATAAGCAAGTGAAAATCTCTCGCAATACAAAGTCAATGGTGGGAAGAAAAGTTGAGTGGTACCAATGTTACTGCCAATGTCCCGCCCCTATGCAAGACTCAGGAGCATCTTGTTGACATTTAACCTTGAAAATACCTGGGTTTAGACCCCTTATGTACCATGTTAAGTTATCTGCAGTATTAACGTATCCTTATCATTTGTAAAACTGATTATTTTGTAATTACAGCATTAATATGCATACTAGTATACCATAGACACATGTAATCATGTTATGAATAGTTCTATCATGATCTATGCCCTTCAAAACATGGGTCTAGACACCTTCATTTTTCAATTATCTGCAATATTGGCTGAGATATGTCAAAAATCGTTTTTTTGATAATGGCAGCAGTAATTTGCATAAAAATGGTATGTGGGACATTTTTTCAGCTTGGGGCCATAGCTAGTCATTTTCTACACATTATTTCCAATCTAGAAACACTGATTAGAAGTATATCTCCGGGGGGTGCAGGGGGACCTAGTCTTCCTACTAGACTAAAAGGGCTTATGCAAGGAGACATCCAAAATGATTAATTTGATTTATTGATGAATATTGATGAATTAATTGAAATTGAATAATTGATTGAATTGTTGATTGATTGAATCTAATTGATTGAATTTAATTGAATAAATTTAACTGAATAAATTGAACTGAATAAATTGAATTGAATATATTGATTGTTTGATTGATGAAAATGCGGTCTCAAGAAAGAAGCTTTGATATCTTTGCGAGATATTATCAATGTGGAGACAACCTGGGAAAATTGAGCAAGGTGGTGAGTTTATATACAGATATATATGTGCGGTTACCATTGTGTGATTTCCCCGTCAACAGAGCGGACACCTGAGGATTCACCCATTTCATACTGACCCTCCGGCTCATCTGCAAATACTGATCTGTGAGATTGGATTGTGCAAAAGCCACAGCTGAGGGAGATTCTCTGGAAATCACCGTGTGAACAGGTGGAGAGACCCTTCCTGGAGGTACGAGTGAAGCTTTAGAGGAACAAACTACAACACATCCAACGCTACTTTGATAAAAGGCAGAATGGGAAATGGAGCCTGCAAGAATACACAAGGACAACCAGAGATTCCACAAAAAGGTACTTGTACACATCATATGTACGACCGTTATGGTGCAGAAGCTATAAGGCAGGTCGAGAATTGGTATTTGTGGACAAAGGGACATGATGAGGAGTTTCCAAGAGATGGTACATTTGAGCGAAGTCGATTGGAAAGATTGGAACAAAGATTGAAAGCCAGGAAGAGACAGAATCTAACGGTAGACTGGCTTGCATTCCATCTTTGGGATGGTGAATCCAGACAACGGGAACAGCAAGAACGGATAACGGATCTAGAACTTAAAATAAAAAGGATACAGGATACAGTGGAGGAGACAAATGCACAACTGCCCTCGAAATTAGGAATGAAAGTGACAGTTGTCCCATCAGATTTCCAGTTGTCTCCCCAAAAAGGACGGTACAGAGAATTTTTTCGTGTTTCAGGAGATAACGAGAGATTGCAGTGGCAACTCAGGGATGTAGAGATGCAGCCCAGCAATACAAATGCACAGGTGCACAGATCAGACAACGACAGAAACCGGTGTTTCAAGTGTGGACGGATGGGACATTGGAAAAGAGGATGTCCGTATACCAAAAGGAAGACAAGTTAATAGGGTAAACCAAGATCAAGGGTACCAGTGCTGACCGATACCTCAGACAATGATTAGGCCTTCATTGCTGCAAATCCCAAATGATGATTGGCCTCAACAGATTCGATTACTGGACAAACATGAATAACTGTCGATGATTCTTGGGTCTGAAAAGTTTTCGGAGCAAGAATTATTCATTTTTTCTTTTGCTTGTAAGCAAATTAGTAATTAATTGATCACATGCCGAAATTGGATCTTTTATGTTGGGCACACAATTTTAAATTTACAAAGTTGGAACAATTGCTTTGCAAATTTTTGAAACCAAGGGACAAGGGTCACATGATGATCAGGTGGGAATGTCGGACTAGTGTTCCGCATGATTGATAGGTCAGTGGTCGACTGACATGCAAATGTGGTTTGTAGTCATATTTGGATAAATTATGGTGGGAACTGAAAGGGTAATTTCAATGTGACATCATAGGGGTTTTCTAAGAATAGACTTTTAGTTTATTTGTGTATAAGCATTTTAATTTGATTGACAAATTTTATGAAATTGAAATAAAATTGACACCCATCTGATCTGTAAATAATGGTTCCAACGCAAATAAATATGCATAATGCATGTGTGTGTGTGTTTTTGTGTATCAATCTTACAAGATTGTTGACACCGACAGTGTGCCTTGTCTGAAAATAGATAGTTCCAATGTGGGAGTAAAAATGTGGGAGTACAAAATTAGCCAAATTTGGGAGAGGTCTTACACTGACTTCCCAGAGTACTCTGCTCACGGATTTTTATATATATAAACTTGAATTTTATCAGCATATAAATTGTGCTGTATGTATGGATGTGTTTTAGGCATAGATGATATGGGAAAATAGTAAAGAAAATTTTGCTGGTTTGAACTATTGTGGGTTTTCAGTTCTGGAGTTTAAACAAAGTCACTGGTTAACAGATGAGAAAGGATAGTAAATAAATTATTCGCTGCTGGGCAAATTAAGTACGATATTACTAAGACTTATGAGGGCTATTGTTCCGCCTTACAGCAGTGGAAAATTATTGGGAAAAAAAAATTAGATCCAACATAATGAATCTATAAAAGAATGTGATAGGGATAATATCCTCAATTTGTACTAATTATTTGATTGTGGGTAAAGGAATTAAGTCATCGTAGTGGATTGTTATCAGCAGCCTGAAAATGTCCTGAGAGTGTGCATCCATGTAATCAGAAATCCCAGATTTGTTTTTTACAAACAACATTTTGGTAGAGGTCTTGTGTGGAACACTTCCTTGGTAGATAAAAAACGGTACTGCATGCTGGCAGCCACTTTTGCGGCCAGTTAGGCCAAACAAATTGAGAGGAAATTGTAGTTAAATACGTAAGTTACACATGGCTATTTGAAAAAAAAAAAAGGAAATTTGTTGAGATGGGAAACATTTTTCGAAGGTTTATTAAGGTGTTATAATATGACATGTGGCAAGGCAAACTATTGGATGGGAAAATTAGATCTGGCTATAGAATAAATTCATTGACCCCTTGAAGTTAATTCTTCGAATCATTGTTTCACTGGCATTTTTTGTTCAAATTGGAAATAGTTTGGTAGAGCTTTGGTTAAAACCTTTGGTTGCGGTATCGTGGAACGAAATGATAAACCATAGGAGATTGATAAGAATAGAAAAAATATGGACCCAAAATAGAAAGTTGGATTCATGCCCCCTCATTGCAAACAAGCACATGGGGCTAAGGTGGACGATCCCACAGAAAATGAGGCTGCACCTAGCAGCCCAGCAGAACATTCAGTGGTAGATAAATGATAGTCGTGATTTACAGTCATTTGAATTACATTTTAACACCCCTTGCATTGATAAACATTACATTTTCAACATGTGATATTCCTACTTGGGATAGTGACATTTATTTGCCTACATGACATACAATTACCTGCTGATATTAATACAACATGAGTGAAAAATGTATCACAACTACACTCATGATCAGGGGATTGAGTTCAACCCCGGGAGATAGGGGGATCAGGGCAAGACAAATAATCTGATTATGTTACATATTAAGGGATTTTCTTTATTTACCTTTTCGGAAGCTTGTTAGTTTGGTATATAATGTTAAATGTCATCGACATATAACTATGTCATAGGTATGAATATATACAAGGAGTAGCAGACTTGTTTGTTGGTTTAGTAGTTATATTGGCATTTGTTTTAGTGGTGGCTTGCTTGAAAGCCTTAGTGACGGTGTGTTTGAATAAGGTAACCAACAACACGATGATAACGCATGAAGTGACAAATGAGGAAAGAAATGTGGAACCAGAAAAGGAAGACTTTTATGGCGACATAAACAGTAGAATTAAGATAATGGCATAACGACAATGTTATGAGTTGTGTCAATTACAATATCAGTGAACTCATATCACCACGAGTGACACACTGTTAGAAAAAAAAGAGGGAAAAGAAAAAGTGGAGAGGAATTATGGTAATAATACATTATGCTTAATTTGTTGGTTTGGGAAAATTGTTGTTGGGAATTAGATATTCCCGTTTGTGATTGTAATCATATACAATGCTATTCTTAGTTTAGTAATAAAATACATACCTGATTGAATATTATTTGTGTGACGCATATAAATGAATATAACGTTTGTGTTAAGGAAAAACAACAAATTGTTGAATGTGAAACTGTCGGAAGATATACATGATTATGCTGATTTCATGGTAAGATGTACCCTATCTGATCCAGTGTGTGCGGAAAGCAGATTCAGATGTGACTGAGCATAAGGATAAGACATAAGAATGTTATTACTTCACCAACGTCCGGGGAACCAGCATGGAGCTGCAAAAAAACGGCTGTGCCCTTGTCACAACAGCTGTGCACGATTCTGCTGGTTGCTCCTGGTAAGGACCATGAATGACCTGAACACCATGGTCCCAACATCAGTGTGGATGCATCCGGCATCCCTGTTCCACATCTTGCTGGCCAATCAACGTCACACCAATACTTGCTGCCCACTCACAATGAGGGTGGAGGCAAGTCGACTACAACTGGGTGAAGGCCGTGTTCAGGAATTACTATGGTTTACAGCAAAAAGTGGCAAGAATGCTACAAGGAGAGCAGGGTCAGTCTATGACTCCGCAATGTTACCACAACAGCGAAATCCTACACGAAGTAGTGCAGGAGCTATGAAGACATTAGGAGAAAATGTTTCATACCAGGATTCAAACACAAGTGATCAGCCCTTCCTTTCAAACAAAGTCAACATTTGTGTGGAGGCAAACGTTTTTTACCAGATGGTGCAGATGCTTTACAAAACTTGAAAATGAAGTGAAATTGTTGTATCTTGGTGATGGTGAAGTGTTGTTTTGAAAATATATTTGTGATGCAAATGCAATAGATTGAACGATATGGAAGGAGTCAATGACCAACGAAATGTTTTGTGATTCTTGCAGGATGACGGTGTATGCCCAAGGGAATTTGATTACCAAAGTGATTGATTATTTACTTATACTTGTAATGATGATTACTTGTAGTGATTGATTATTTACGTATACTTGTAATGATGTTTACTTGTAGTGATTGATTATTTACTTATACTTGTAATGATGTTTACTTGTAGTGATTGATTGTTTACTTATATTGATGTTTAGATTAATGGTTAATATAAACAAAAAACAAAAAGATGAGGGAATTGTGGAAGTGTAACTCAGCGTAACTTATTAATTGGCACTGGTAACTTATTAATTAACCTGGTAACAAAGCAGATATATTTTACATGCAAACTCTGTGAAAGACGAGTTTGTAAATGAGTCAGGAATGCGCCCGAACATGATAATCTTTTGTCCACCTGGTCACAGCCCCTGGCTGAAGCACCCCCCTATCGTTTGGTAAACGGAACTCACAACAGGAGGGGAGCGAGCTGATACCAGGACTTGGTACATGCATGACCTCGGGGCACCAGCAGAGAGGGGATTAAAATCCAGTTTGTCCATATAACGGGAGCAAACGTGGAAGTCGGGAGAACTTGCTGCGAGGAGCTCTGACCAACGGGAGTGTCGGAGGAACATCAGCCGAACGAGAAGGACATTGGAAAAGAGTTAACCTGATCCATTATATTATGCGGTATTATTTGGTAAATGGAATGAAGTGAAGAAGCAGTTAATAAACCAGACCTTTTGTAAACCTGTGTCCGGTCATTGGAGTCCTGTGAGTCTCTCAGCTTCAAATTCCCCTACAGTAGGGTGGGTGATAATTTGTTCCAAATCTTTGAGAATGGAAGATGTAAAGAGCTTCAACTCCCCAACATCCGTGTGGGATGATTTTAACCACTCCCTGTGGTGTACATTGAAGTCTCCTAAATAGAGGAATTCTGCTTGAGGGTGTTCGGATGTCATGGCCTCATGGCAGGAATTAAGATAGTCAAATAAAGCTGTAAAGTTTGCAAAGTTGGGAGAGCAGGAAATAAAACAGAGAAAAATAGTGATGGTCGGGAGACAAATCTTAAGCCAGATGACAACAGAGTTTGGAGATTCAAGGTCCACAAGGCGTACAGCAGGTGTGTTGGTGTTGGAGTAGATACACAGACTCCTTCTTTGAAGCGGAATCGTGAGTGAAGGTTGTAGTTTGAAATGTTAAAGGAGTTAACAAGAACATTGTGTAGCTATACGTTCCCTACCCAAAGCCCATTTGGAACAAACGGAACTTGCAAGAATGTTAAAGGAGTTAACAAGAACATCATGTGACAATTGTGTCTCTGAGAGAAGCAAGATATCAGGAGAGGAACTTGCAAGATGATGTTCAACAGAGGAAAGATTCGAACAAAGACCACGAATGTTGGTGAAATGAATTGAAAAAGAGTCACACTGATTTACCTTCCTTTACCTGTTACCAAGTTTCTTCTTCCCTGTGTTTCTTTCATTCCTTGTGAGTCAAGGTTTTTATTTTGTTCTCCCATTATGAAGTTTCTTGGCTGCTTATGTCGAGTCAGGGCTGTTGTTGTCAACCTGTTTTGTGTTTTTCATGAGGGCATGAAGTTCAAACATTGTTGTTATGGCAATGATAGCCATCTTGTAGCGTGTTATCTCTTGGTGGATAGCTGGTTTGTGAGGTATCCTTATGACTGCGATGTTTCACTTGCTTAGCAATGAGGTTCTGACTGTTAGGTACATATGGAAACGCCTGTCGTGGCCATTTCCCCCCGCAAAGCAGGGGTTGGCCTTTTTTCGGGCACCGTGGTCTCCTTTTTGAAGCAATGTTTTATGGCCGGATGCCCTTCCTGCCACCAACCCTGTTAGTCACCTTTTGTGACACACAGGGAATTACCGGTGAACTGGTACTCAATTTGCCCAACTCGGAAGGCTGACAGGCTGAGTCAACCCCCCTGGCATTAATTCAGCGATTGACCGGGATTCAAACCCAGGATCCCAGGATCCCAAGCCGACACCCTAACTGCTAAGCCAACACCAGGTACATATGGACAAAACAAACAAGCCAAAGAGCAATCAGAGATTGCAAACCCTCACCGGGATGTATTTTCAGTGGTTTTTAAGGCTTTTGTGTTAAATCAAATATTGCGGCCGAACCACGTGACCGATGACGTCATCATTTTTTTTTTATAAACTCATTTATTCCTAGATTATGCGCAATAAAATTCATCTTGATTGGATGAAGTTTTGTACTTGTCAAATTATGACGTCATAATGGAGGCACCTATGACATCATCATTAACATATTTTATTCCCCATGGAGAGTTCTTCACAATGAGCCATGACTCAATTTTTTCTGTTCAGCACTTTCGGAGATATAGAGGTACAAACAAAGTTTTTCGGTTTTTCCAAGATGGCGGCCGAACCATGTGACCCATGACGTCATCATTTTTTTTTCTCCACCAGTCAATGCCGACATGGCGCTCAAGAAATTTCATCTCGATTGGATGAAGTTTTGTACTTGTCGAATTATGACGTCATAATGGAGGCACCTATGACATCATCATTAACATATTTTATTCCACATGGAGAGTTCTTTACAAAGAGCCATGTCTCAATTTATTATATTCAGTGCTTTCGGAGATATAGAGGTGCAAAGTGTTTTGTTTTTTTCCAAGATGGCGGCCGAACCACGTGACCTATGACGTCATAATTATCATTATAAAATTCTACAGGTGGAGTTGCAGCTATGGTGAAAATTTCCTGTCAATCGGACCAACAGTTGCAGAGAAAATCATATTTATTCTGTGCGGACAAACAGACAGACAGACAAACAGACAGACAAATAGTCCGTGAGCCGTGGGGTCGAACCTGGTTTTGTCGGATAAAGTTTTTTTCTCTGCTGTTTCTAGGAGCCTGGGGGTAGCTCAATAAGATTCAGGAGGGTGCCCGGTGAGATCCCTTGGGCAACTCAAGATATTAACCCCTTCATGCCCTATGCGCCCAAATCATGAAAAAATGGGAACTTCCCATAATTTCATGGTGAATACTCACATCAAATGCATCAAATTTGCTGTCTCTGATATTTATTCACACAGTACTTAATGTACAATCAAATATGATTCGAATTTGAAACAATTAACCCTTTTCTAGCTGTTCCAAATCAGTGAATTTCCACAATTCTGATTACACGCTTTAGAAATCGACATTTTGTAGACCAGAGTAAATGAAGAGAGAAATCTACAGAATAATGTCACAGTGACTATGAGGAATTTTGAACCCTTCTTAACCCTTATCTACCAACCCACAATAAACATGTATCAAATCACGTTTATGTACTACAGGGTGGCCCAAAACGGGTCCTTGTCCAAAATTTGAAACGAGCAAGGACAAGTTCTGAAACCTACTGACAGATTGTATTGTGCTGTTTCATGTCCTACAATACATGGTAGAATTAGAAACACTGGCATTCTGATAATGGCCTGGTTCAGGCTACTTGGGTCTTGAGCATCCTATCCTGAAACATGCACAAAACATTGTGCAAGCTAAGCCTTTAACCTGACAACTCCATCTCTTGGAGTTACAAAGGGGTTCACTTTTGCAGCCACATCTGATCATTTCCAAAATGTAGTCTGGGGCAAGTTTGGCATTTTCTGGTAGATTGGTTGGGCTCAGTGACCTGTTGATTGTGTCTTTCTTCCATCTAAATTCTTCTGGGTTCAGAGCTGGCAGAGGATTTACATTGAGGGTTCGCCACAAAATTTCCTGAAAGTGGGCCCTCTTCACATTTTCATTAAATGCTTCTCTCGTTGGCAGCAGAGCAGCCAGGTTTGGTGCAGACGTATGACCTTTTCCATTCTTTTTCCCCCATACAAGCAGGCTTGTGTGTGACATGTCCTTGCTGTCCTCTATGCCGTAACAGGCTGAGATGAAGCCAGTGGCTTGATTAATGACTTGTTGGAGCGGTGCGTCCACATTGCCTATGGCCGATAATTCATATCCAGCTTTCAGGGCTTTGATTACAGAGCCTTTTCCAATGCCAAAGTAACATGCTCGTGTCACATCCTGATATGGCATGGGCAGGTAAAAGGTTCTTTACAATTTATTGATGTTTGACTTATTGATTATTTGACTTATTTATTGATTTATTGATATTGACTTAGCCAGTGTTGACTTGATGTCCACTATTGTCCTTTTCTTGCTTGGGGATTCCACGGCCAGTGGCACTTCCAGTCTTGCCAATTGGTAATGATGAAGCAGCAATACGAACACATCCGTGTCATCACAAACCACAGAGACTTGATGGGCTTCTCCAGCACACTCCAAGACTTGTTGGACAATGATGATATCGGCTTCTTCATGATGAGTCTCTGGATCGTACCGGCTCCTTCTTTCTTCCTTCTTGATTTCGATGGGACAAGCAAGGGTCCTTCCCTGTCATAACCAACTTGTGTTTCTCCGTGCTCCGTAGATGGAAAAGCCTGTCCTGAGTCAGTTCATCACATAATATTCGGATAAGCTGTTTCTTGTTTTCAACAGATGACAAGACAACCTTCTGGGCTGGAAGCTTCATTGTCCTTAGCAGATGATGTTTCCTGCTAACCCCCGTCTCCCTGCCATCCCTCGTGACGGACTTTATACTGTACTCATGGTACCTGTCAAAGATGAGGTAAACGTCACTGTCTGTCAGGTATGAAGTTATCCGCTTCTTGACATTCGCAATGAAATCGGCTACTGTGCCATCTGCTGGCCAATGGATGGTCCAAAGAAGGGCTGATCCATCTATGACAGTGACGTTTGCATCACCGGCATTCCTCCTGGAGACTTCAACCAGGAGCAACCTCTTGAGTGTGGACTTGGCTTTACAAATCCGCATTCCATCCTTCGTGAACATTGCGGTTGGGAGAGGTGCAAGCTCATAGGAAAGGACATCCTTCACGTCAATATCGCGGTCACTAGATAACAAGGCGATGACACTTGAGTATAGAGTAGATGAGTAATGAGTAGATGGCATTCAGATCATACACTTTGGAGTCACCAACTTGGACAGATTTGCTTGTTGCTGCCATAGTCACCACTTTCTTGGGGATGGTATTGTAAAATCCCTCAGGCCAGGTCTTCTCAAAATCTTCTAACATTGCCTCTCCAATGTTCACGGCATTGTCTACATTGGCAGATGGTGGAGCTAGCTTCCCGCTGATAATGTTGACAGTACTCACCCCTGGATGTGCTTTGGGATCCAATGGATGAAGGCATGTGTCGAGTTTCTTTCGAAGTCCACCCCTGTCCTTGGCGTCTGCTTCTATCCTTGCCTTGGCCTCCTCCTTGTGATACAGTTGAACTGTGGTGGTATTCGTCTCCTCCTCTTCCATTTTCCTCATATCTGACTCAATCTTACAGCAGATGTGGCGGCTCAATGCCCAGATCTTCAAGGCTTCTGACTTCAGGGTTATTCCAATGATTCCCCCTGCGCTATGACCGATTGACCGTATCTCATGAACGTTGATTCTATAAATTGGTCGCTCCACAAGCCGTTCCATATTCCACGAATGTGTCGTGTCACATGTTGCCCCTGGAGAAAAGCCTTTGGACATGAGGGGGAAACTTCTCCATGGAACAAAGGTAGTAGAGTCCATATCTGGCATAGTGTACATGGCCGGCTGCGAAGTAGTAAGGCATCATCTTTCGGAATGTGGCTAGGTGGAGAATCCAGTCACCCTTTACGTTCAGCCCTGATGTATGACATCATCAACAATACTGGCTTCACCAAGACCTCAACCCACAGTTTGACGGTCCTGCTCTGGCTTGCAATATGATCCAAGGCTCTCATTTTGGATTTGAGCGTATCGGACATAAAGGGGTTAATATCTTGAGTTGCCCAAGGGATCTCACCGGGCACCCTCCTAAATCTTAATGAGCTACCCCCAGGCTACAAGAAACAGCAAAGAAAAAAACTTTATCCGACAAAACCAGGTTCACCAAAATTCAGGCCTTTGGCTCCCAGACTAAAACAGACTCAAATGCAATACCCTCTCCTCTGGCGAGGGTAATGAGCTTGGGAATGTATACAACATGCATTATGCTAGACTCACGTTAGTCAAACAAACGTGTGACACGAGGAAGGTGGTGCCAGTGACAACCAAGGTAAAGAGCTTTCGATGTCGACGCAGCACAGGGAAATCATCCATGAGGCCTGTGATGATCGCCTCCATCCCACCCATCTGAAAAAAGCACCGGGCCCACAGGGTGACGAATGTAACGTGTGACACGTTATTGTGAGTGCAAATGCAGTGAGTGCTCGGCCGAAACCAAATGGTGAAATCAGATGGCTTTGGCATGACAGTTGTGAAACGAAACGAGCCAAACATAAAGACCAGTGTGGACCTTTACTCACCGCACTGTCCAAACCGAGCGTGATGAGCATGATGAAAAATACTATGGACCACACGGGTGCTCCTGGCAGAGTAGAAATGGCTTCTGGGTAGATAATGAATACAAGGCCAGCTTCTGCAAACACGTGAAACACATTATATTGTTATGATTATTATCACAAAGTAAAATGAGGACAGTAAAAACATTCCTCCTCAAGGAGAAAAAAAAAACATTGAAAGTATCAGAACAATCAGACTTGGACAGAGTTAGTGGATTTACCATCAAGTAAACTCCTCCCTCCTCATCATCAAGTAAACCATCAAGTAAACTTTATTAAACTCCCTCACTCTCTTCAATCCCACTCCTTCCTCCAGGTCTTTAAAACAGCTGTTCACCACCATCTCTTATCTTCCCCCATCCAAAACCTTGATCTTTTCTACCCTCGTTAATTCACCCCAGATCCACTTTTTTGAAATACCGACTTCTTTCCTGGAAGTCCTTGCAGTGTCCATGTGTTTTTTTTGCCTTTCCCATCCCCCCCCCCCCCGCCCCCCTTTCCATGCCTCCTTCCCATGCCTCCTCCCCCCAAGCCCTCTGCTTCCCACAGATCTCCCGATTTCCCTGCTCTCCATCTTGTCTCCCACTCCCTTTATCATATGTTTTATGTGTCAGTTTGTCTTTTTGTGATCAATGTTAGAGCTCTTACACGAGCCTCGATCTTGTATCCAAAAAAAAAAAAAACAGTTGAGGAAAACTCCACTTGAGAAAGATGGCTTCCTAATAAAGTGGGGAAGCACTCATTGACATTCTCACTTATAATGTATCATGATCTTTCAATCTAAAATGTTTATTTGAATTAACAAGGTAACTAGAACGACACTCTGACGTCACAACGCTGACTGATATGCCGCTGTCCACATTATTACATCATTTTTCATACTTGCACCAAGTTTGATTTAAATCCCTTCAGTTGTTCTTAAGTACCACGTTTTTACCTGACTTGACCTCTGACCTTTGATGCCAAAATCGAATCAGTTCATCTTTTCATCATAATATATCCTTGTACCAAGTTTGGTTAAATCCCATCACTGGTTCACAAGTTAGCGCAGCACCAAAAGGTTTACCTATTGGGACCTCTGACCTTTGACCCCTTGACCCCATAATGTAATCCATTTATCTCTACATCATTTTACATACTTGTACCAAGTTTGACTTCGATCCCTTCAGCTGTTCTTAAGTAATCGCGGTAATGAAAACCTATTACAGACTCAGACATTTAACCTTTAACCTCGTGACCCCAAAATCTAATGATCAGATCATCTTTGCATCATAATACATACTTGTACCAACTTTGGTGAAAACCCCATCGCTGGTTCATGTTATTGCGTAACAGCATTTTTACCTCCTAACATGACCTCTGACCTATGACCTTTTGACCCCAAAATCTAATAATCAGTTCATCTTTGCATCATAATACATACTTGTACCGACTTTGGTGAAAATCCCATCACCGGTTCATAAGTTATCACGTAACACGATTTTTACCTAACATGATCTCTGACCTTTGACCTCTTGACCCCAAAATCTAATAATCAGTTCATCTTTCCATCATTATACATACCTGCACCAACTTTGGTGAAAATCCCATCACTGGTTCATGTTATTGCGTAACAGGATTTTTACCTCACATGACCTCTGACCTATGACCTGTTGACCCCAAAATCTAATAATCAGTTCATCTTTGCATCATAATACATACTTGTACCGACTTTGGTGAAAATCCCATCACCGGTTCATAAGTTATCACGTAACACGATTTTTACCTAACATGATCTCTGACCTTTGACCTCTTGACCCCAAAATCTAATAATCAGTTCATCTTTCCATCATTATACATACCTGCACCAACTTTGGCGAAAATCCCATCACTGGTTCATGTTATTGCGTAACAGGATTTTTACCAAACATGACCTCTGACCTTTGACCTATTGACCCCAAAATCTAATAATCAGTTCATCTTTCCATCATTATACATACCTGCACCAAGTTTGACTTGGATCCCTTCAGCCGTTCTCAAGTACTGGCTTTCTCTTGCCAATTGCGTTTTGCTGAGGGCAGCTACGTGCACTCCGTTCCATCCCAAGTTGCCGAACCACGAGAGCTGTACGCCATCCCAGCCTGTTAGACTGATGTTCCAGTCTCGTAGTGTATATAAATATTGCAGCATTCCACTGGGAAGTCAGATTTTCTGTTTGCTTTTCTTGACTGTTTCTGACTGCTGATTTGGGGTCACTCCCCACCGCCCAAGATGCGGTCTACTGGGCAAGCAAACAGCAGGTTTTCTTTTGGGGCTACCTTTTATTTGCCCCTCTGGTGTAACAGGCCAGCTGTATATCCCTGAATAGGGCAGTTGGCCATCCTAAAACCTGCCTGTTACCGATGTTGCTATCAGGTTCATCTCATGATGGATCACCTGTGTGCAGGGTAAAGACTACGACTTCCAGTGGTGACTACACCTGCCACTTCATCTGTTTCCCATCGTTGCAGAAATTTCGTTATGTCTAGTCTTGGACACATAATAGTGGTAGTAAGTTCGCAATTGGTGACTCAACCAACCTACTCGAACAATTCATTTTAAGTGAAGGATACTCACGCCAACTGCCCCACATTCTCTCAGCTGCTTCAGCATGATCCTTGCGTCAGGGAATATCCAAGATATCCAAGTGGCTCGGAAGCTGCAGCGAATGTCAGTACCATAACTAGTATGTCTCCACCCTTTGATGAATTCCACATTGCATTCCCAGTGTGGCATGCTTGCTATGATCAGGTCAGACTTCCATACCACAAAGTCTTTGCTAACTCTCGGGGGAAGCTGCCCTTCCACATCTGTCGCTTCACCACAAGGTACGGTTACCAGAGTTCACCAACGAGCTGTGGATAGGACTTGCAGGTGAGAGGATGTAGATTCACCGAGGGTTTAGGCACTAGGCCTCCTTTTCACCATTAGATTTGTTAAGACCCACCTGGTGCCATATGAGGGACACCTCACAAGCCCTTGGACCCACCTGCGACTAACAACATGGGGCATTTCTATCCATTTGCTTTCACAATTTATATTTCCTGATTATCTTTAAAATCATGAAAATAAATCAAAATTAACCAAAACTAGCAACGGTACCTGCCCTACGGGCGGGGCTTCAATTGGGAGGCCCAAATGAAAAGGTAAAATATCAGAAATTGAAGGGTTTTTTGTATTTTAAACGATTTATATAAACATCCGCTAAATCGTATCACACGCAAATCATCAAAATCGAAACAGTATTTGTAGAATTTCAATAAAATCCACATCACTGTTCACATCGGTAAATATTATTCCATCGTGTTTGGAAAAACTGGAAAATTGGAAATTGGAAAAAAATTGGAAAAACAATATAGCCTATTTTACTCCAGGGGGTCCCAGGGTTACCCACCCAAAATTTGGTCCGATCGGTTCAGCCGTTTTTGCGGTACCTGGGAACGGACGGACGGACAGACATTTGGTGAATTATAGTAAGATGCTGATTAGATTTGCAAATATCCATGGAAGATCTTCATGTAATGGTTAACTCACCGTCCGTGGCAACTTTATCGATGGTTGTTCCATGCTTATGGGCCATGTATCCCAAGATGGAAAAGATCACAAAACCGGAGAAGAAGCTGGTGATGCAATTGATGGAGCTGGTGATTACTGCATCCCTGCAAAACCCACAGTGCAGGCACAGCAGGGGACCAAGGAGTGGTGGACAGATGGGGGGGGGGGGGGGGGCGAGCGGGGAAGTGGAGTGGAGGTGGGGGTCATAGGATGAGTTGCCAACCCTTAGAGAAACACAGAACTATTCGATATACTCGTACACTCAATAGTCCTTGAGCTGGGGGGAGTTTGTGTACATGACTCTTTTAGAGCATAACCTTCAATTTCCTTGTTATATATGCCAAGACATTTAGAAAAAGTTTGGGTAACACCTACAGGTCAAGTACGTTTTTTCTGCAGAGCCTATCTAGGATTTTTGTTTGGGCGCCAAGGGGCTGAAATGATGGTTATGGAGTTTCATGGAATAAATCATTATTAAGCATCCATAAATTATTCATTTTGATTTATTTTTTATTGCTTGGGTATTGCTAACAACCTTTTAGCATGATTCATCGCCCTAAACCTTGGTTTGCGGTACAAAATGGCCATATTTTACTTAACCTTAGCAAAAAATCGCTTTCAGTTTAAAAGTAGCCCAAAGTTTGATGGTTTCTCATTCACCCAATATTGTAAGTAGAGCTATCAAATTTGGCCAAAAGTTTCCTCATTAAGTGCTCTGAGCAATCCAATTTTCATATTGATACATCAGGGCCATGTATGATGCCCATGGGGCCCACTGTAACCCAATGTCAACCCTACCCCTAAATAGCCGCTTCTAAGGCATTTCGTCAAATGACCGTATCTCCTAAAGTAAATGCCATAGAAAGTTGATCTCTGTGTCGAAATATAGGTTTTAGACCCCAAGCAAATTTAGCATTGCTCAGTGAAACCTCGCGCTGAACTGAACCGCAAGAGGAACGTTTTGCTGTTTAAATGAACCGAGGGGTGCCCAACTCCACAAAGCAACCGAAGCGTGCCAAACTCCGCAAAACGGTCAAGGAGTGCCCAACTCCACAAAGCAACCGAAGCGTGCCAAACTCCGCAAAACGGTCAAGGAGTGCCCAACTCCACAAAGCAACCGAAGCGTGACAAACTCCGCAAAGCGGCCAAGGAGTGCCCAACTCCGCAAATCAACTGAGGAATGCCAAACTCTGCAAAGCAACTGAGGAGTGCCAAACTGCACAAATCAACTGAGGAATACCAAATTCTGCAAAGCAACTGAGGAGTGCCAAACTGCACAAACCAACTGAGGAATGCCAAACTCCGCAAAGCGGCCAAGGAGTGCCCAACTCCGCAAATCAACTGAGGAATGCCAAACTCTGCAAAGCAACTGAGGAATGCCAAACTGCACAAACCAACTGAGGAATGCCAAACTCTGCAAAGCAACTGTGGAGTGCCAAACTGGACAAACCAACTGAGGAATGCCAAACTCTGCAAAGCAACTGAGGAGTGCCAAACTGCACAAACCAACTGAGGAATGCCAAACTCTGCAAAGCAACCGAAGCGTGCCAAACTCCGCAAAATGGTCAAGGAGTGCCCAACTCCACAAAGCAACCGAAGCGTGACAAACTCCGCAAAGCGGCCAAGGAGTGCCCAACTCCACAAAGCAACCGAAGCGTGACAAACTCCGCAAAGCGGCCAAGGAGTGCCCAACTCCGCAAATCAACTGAGGAATGCCAAACTCTGCAAAGCAACTGAGGAGTGCCAAACTGCACAAATCAACTGAGGAATGTCAAACTCTGCAAAGCAACTGAGGAGTGCCAAACTGTACAAATCAAATGAGGAATGCCAAACTCTGCAAAGCAACTGAGGAGTGCCCAACTCCTCAAATCAACTGAGGAATGCCAAACTCTGCAAAGCAATTGAGGAGTGCCAAACTGCACAAATCAACTGAGGAATGCCAAACTCTGCAAAGCAACTGAGGAGTGCCAAACTGCACAAACCAACTGAGGAATGCCAAACTCTGCAAAGCAACTGAGGAGTGCCAAACTACACAAATCAACTGAGGAATGCCAAACTCTGTAAAGCAACTGAGGAGTGCCAAACTCCGCAAAGCGACTGATGTTGGCCATTGAACAGCATCAGTACCAATAGCATTTGTTGTCGAACTTGTTGTAGCTGGCAAATGCAATGAGGACCCCAAAGCCTGCGCCGAGCGAGAAGAAGATCTGATTGGCCGCGGCGATCCACACCTGCACACAGCACGGGGACAATGGGAAACAAGGCCTTCAGCCTCCATTTAATGCAGGCCTCTGCTCTTAACGACGTCGTCTCGGGTCAATTTTCCAGAAACTTTGGCTGATCAGTCTCGAGACCAACTAATCTCAGGTCAAATGTCGAGTTGACGTATTCGCGATGTGGAGCAATCTGAATGTCATTCTTCGTGGAGTCAAAATAAGGTACAGGTACCCGATATTGTGATAATAGGCCCATTTGGTGATTTTCTGGTTATTGCTCATTAATTATTTATTTATACAAATAATGCAAACATATGTAATGTCCTGTACTGTGAGATGTCCTGCACCAGGTAACTGTGAAAAAAGGGGAAGGTGGCCCAGAACTGTGGGAAAAAGGGGAAGGTGGCCCAGAACTGTGAGAAAAAGGGGAAGGTAGCCCTGTGCTGTCTGTTTAAAAAAAAATGTGCAGGTAGCAACTCGATATTGCATAAATATTGTAACTGCTAGGCGCGCAAGAGGTGTAGAGGCACGAGGGGATAACTGCAGGTGGTACCTGACTTTAAATGTGCTGTCTGCACAGGTGAACAAGTGGCACCAGTCAGTGGAAAGATTAGTTGTTGGGGACATATCCCTGGAATGTGTAGATAAATGTTGTTAACTTGGTGATATGATTGGTGCAGTTGGTGGTGCAGTTGGTGGTGCAGAGGCAGCAGTGATTGTAAGAGTTAGACGTGGTTAGAGGAAGTTTAGGGAGTTGTTTCCCCTATTGACATCAATCCCCAATGTTTCCCCTATTGACAGTGAAACCTTGGCGATCAAAAGAGGATGAACAACGAGAATGATGAGATGGATGTATCATGTGACACTGAAGGACAGGAAACGAAATGTGCAATTAAGAGATAGGTTAGGGTGAGAGCGCATGAGTGGGGTTATGTGTAGGGTTAGGTTGAGGTGGTTCAGACACGTGGAAAGGATGGGAGACGACAGCTGTGTGAAGAGGTGTATAAATATGAATGTCAATGGATGGAGAGCTGGAGGTCATCTGAGGAAAACATGGAATGAGCTGCTGAAAGATGATCTCAGAGTTAAAGGTCCAACAAGAGGGATATCGCAATGGATCGTGCGGCCTGGAAAGCGGACATTAGGTACATCATGGCTTACACATGCAAGCATGGTGATGATGACCGTAAAATGATGATGATGATGATCATGATTATGATCATGATGATTGTTCTTGCCACATGCCCACCCAATTCATCCATCTAGTTTTGTCCGAATACGTCCACAACCTTTTGAGATATCGTGCTAAAATATTTTTGGCCACATCACTGGATAGTGAAGAATGACGTAAAAATTCTCAGATCCAGATCTTCACCAAAATCACACTGGGACACACAACTTGGTGTCCATCCGTCTGTCGGTGCTTTTTTGACCGTGAAAGATTCGATCGTTACTTATCCAATCGCAAGCAAACTTGACAGGTCACATGATGGAGGTTGTAGCAATTACAAACCTTCTCCCTCACTACTCCCGACAAGGGGGATTTGCGCCTTGGACGAACTACGTGTCCAACATAGACTCTCTGGATCGTACAATAATGCAGATGTAAGAGTAAGATTCGTGGTCCAACATAGACTCTCTGGATCGTACAATAATGCAGATGTAAGAGTAAGATTCGTGGTCTAACATAGACTCTCTGGATCGTACAATAATGCAGATGTAAGAGTAAGATTCGTGGTCTAACATGGACTCTCTGGATCGTACAATAATGCAGATGTAAGAGTAAGATTCGTGGTCTAAAATAGACTCTCTGGATCGTACAATAATGCAAATGTAAGAGTAAGATTCGTGGTCCAACATAGACTCTCTGGATCGTACAATAATGCAGATGTAAGAGTAAGATTCGTGGTCTAACATGGACTCTCTGGATCGTACAATAATGCAGATGTAAGAGTAAGATTCGTGGTCTAACATGGACTCTCTGGATCGTACAATAATGCAGATGTAAGAGTAAGATTCGTGGTCTAACATAGACTCTCTGGATCGTACAATAATGCAGATGTAAGAGTAAGATTCGTGGTCTAACATGGACTCTCTGGATCGTACAATAATGCAGATGTAAGAGTAAGATTCGTGGTCTAACATGGACTCTCTGGATCGTACAATAATGCAAATGTAAGAGTAAGATTCGTGGTCTAACAGCGACTCTCTGGATCGTACAATAATGCAAATGTAAGAGTAAGATTCGTGGTCTAACATAGACTCTCTGGATCGTACAATAATGCAGATGTAAGAGTAAGATTCGTGGTCTAACATGGACTCTCTGGATCGTACAATAATGCAGATGTAAGAGTAAGATTCGTGGTCTAACATGGACTCTCTGGATCGTACAATAATGCAAATGTAAGAGTAAGATTCGTGGTCTAACATGGACTCTCTGGATCGTACAATAATGCAGATGTAAGAGTAAGATTCGTGGTCTAACATGGACTCTCTGGATCGTACAATAATGCAGATGTAAGAGTAAGATTCGTGGTCTAACATAGACTCTCTGGATCGTACAATAATGCAGATGTAACAGTAAGATTCGTGGTCTAACATGGACTCTGGATCGTACAATAATGCAGATGTAAGAGTAAGATTCGTAGTTAACATAGACTCTCTGGATCGTACAATAATGCAGATGTAAGAGTATGATTCGTGGTCTAACATGGACTCTGGATCGTGCAATAATGCAGATGTAAGAGTAAGATTCGTGGTCTAACATGGACTCTCTGGATCGTACATCAATGCAGATGTAAGAGTAAGATTCGTAGTTAACATAGACTCTCTGGATCGTACAATAATGCAGATGTAAGAGTATGATTCGTGGTCTAACCTAGACTCTCTGGATCGTACAATAATACAGATGTAAGAGTATGATTCGTGGTCTAACATAGACTCTCTGGATCGTACAACAATGCAGATGTTAGAGTACGATTCGTGGTCTAACATGGACTCTCTGGATCGTACAACAATGCAGATGTTAGAGTATGATTCGTGGTCTAACATGGACTCTCTGGATCGTACAACAATGCAGATGTTAGAGTACGATTCGTGGTCTAACATGGACTCTCTGGATCGTACAACAATGCAGATGTTAGAGTATGATTCGTGGTCTAACATGGACTCTCTGGATCGTACAACAATGCAGATGTTAGAGTATGATTCGTGGTCTAACATAGACTCTCTGTATCATACAATAATCCAGATGTTAGAGTAAGATTCGTGGTCTAACATAGATTCTCTGGATCGTACAATAATGCAGATGTAAGAGTAAGATTCGTGGTCTAACATAGACTCTCTGGATCGTGCAATAATGCAGATGTTAGAGTAAGATTCGTGGTTAACATAGACTCTCTGGATCGTACAATAATGCAGATGTAAGAGTAAGACTCGTAATCTAACATAGACTCTCTGGATCGTACAATAATGCAGATGTAAGAGTAAGATTCGTTGTCTAACATGGACTCTCTGATCGTACAATAATGCAGATGTAAGAGTAAGATTCGTGGTCTAACATCGACTCTCTGGATCGTACAATAATGCAGATGTAAGAGTAAGATTCGTGGTCTAACATGGACTCTCTGATCGTACAATAATGCAGATGTAAGAGTAAGATTCGTGGTCTATCATGGACTCTCTGTATCATACAATAATACAGATGTAAGAGTAAGATTCGTGGTCTAACATAGACTCTCTGGATCATACAATAATACAGATGTAAGAGTATGACTCGTGGTCTAACAGCGACTCTCTGTATCATACAATAATACAGATGTAAGAGTAAGATTCGTTGTCTAACATGGACTCTCTGATCGTACAATAATGCAGATGTAAGAGTAAGATTCGTGGTCTAACATGGACTCTCTGATCGTACAATAATGCAGATGTAAGAGTAAGATTCGTGGTCTATCATGGACTCTCTGTATCATACAATAATACAGATGTAAGAGTAAGATTCGTGGTCTAACATAGACTCTCTGATCGTACAATAATGCAGATGTAAGAGTAAGATTCGTGGTCTATCATGGACTCTCTGTATCATACAATAATACAGATGTAAGAGTAAGATTCGTGGTCTATCATGGACTCTCTGTATCATACAATAATACAGATGTAAGAGTAAGATTCGTGGTCTAACATAGACTCTCTGATCGTACAATAATGCAGATGTAAGAGTAGGATTCGTGGTCTAACAGACTCTCTGGATCATACAATAATACAGATGTAAGAGTAAGATTCGTGGTCTAACTTGGACTCTCTGGATCGTACAATAATGCAGATGTAAGAGTAAGATTCGTGGTCTAACTTGGACTCTCTGGATCGTACAATAATGCAGATGTAAGAGTAAAATTCGTGGTCTAACATAGACTCTCTGGATCATACAATAATACAGATGTAAGAGTAAGATTCGTGGTCTAACAGCGACTCTCTGTATCATACAATAATACAGATGTAAGAGTAAGATTCGTGGTCTAACTTGGACTCTCTGGATCGTACAATAATGCAGATGTAAGAGTAAGATTCGTGGTCTAACATAGACTCTCTGGATCATACAATAATACAGATGTAAGAGTAAGATTCGTGGTCTAACTTGGACTCTCAGGATCGTACAACAATGCAGATGTAAGAGTAAGATTCGTGGTCTAACATGGACTCTCTGGATCGTACAACAATGCAGATGTAAGAGTAAGACTCGTGGTCTAACGGAGACTCTCTGTATCATACAACAATGCAGACATAAGAGTAAGATTCGTGGTCTATCATAGACTCTCTGATCGTACAATAATGCAGATGTAAGAGTATGACTCGTGGTCTAACATGGACTCTCTGATCGTACAATAATGCAGATGTAAGAGTAAGATTCGTGGTCTAACATCGACTCTCTGGATCGTACAATAATGCAGATGTAAGAGTACGACTCGTGGTCTCACATCGACTCTCTGGATCGTACAATAATGCAGATGTAAGAGTAAGATTCGTGGTCTAACATGGACTCTCTGATCGTACAATAATGCAGATGTAAGAGTAAGACTCGTGATCTAACATAGACTCTCTGATCGTACAATAATGCAGATGTAAGGGTAAGACTCGTGGTCTAACATGGACTCTCTGATCGTACAATAATGCAGATGTTAGAGTAAGATTCGTGGTCTAACAGAGACTCTCTGGATCGTACAATAATGCAGATGTAAGAGTAAGATTCGTGGTCTAACATGGACTCTCTGATCGTACAATAATGCAGATGTAAGTGAACAGTAAGACTCGTGGTCTAACATAGACTCTCTGGATCGTACAAGAATGCAGATGTAAGATTTTGACTCGTGGTCTAACATGGACTCTCTGATCGTACAATAATGCAGATGTAAGTGAAGAGTAAGACTCGTGGTCTAACATGGACTCTCTGATCGTACAATAATGCACATGTAAGAGTAAGATTCGTGGTCTAAGAGAGACTCTCTGTATCATACAATAATGCAGATGTAAGAGTAAGACTCGTGGTCTAACTTGGACTCTCTGATCATACAATAATGCAGATGTAAGAGTAAGATTCGTGGTCTAACATGGACTCTCTGGATCATACAACAATGCAGATGTAAGAGTAAGATTCGTGGTCTAACATGGTCTCTCTGTATCATACAATAATGCAGATGTAAGAGTAAGACTCGTGGTCTAACTTGGACTCTCTGTATCATACAATAATGCAGATGTAAGAGTAAGATTCGTGGTCTAACATGGACTCTCTGGATCATACAACAATGCAGATGTCAGAGTAAGATTCGTGGTTAACATAGACTCTCTGGATCGTACAATATTGCAGATGTAAGAGTAAGATTCGTGGTCTAACATGGTCTCTCTGTATCATACAATAATGCAGATGTAAGAGTAAGACTCGTGGTCTAACTTGGACTCTCTGTATCATACAATAATGCAGATGTAAGAGTAAGATTCGTGGTCTAACAGAGACTCTCTGTATCATACAACAATGCAGATGTAAGAGTAAGATTCGTGGTTAACATAGACTCTCTGGATCGTACAATATTGCAGATGTAAGAGTAAGATTCGTGGTCTAACTTGGACTCTCTGTATCATACAATAATGCAGATGTAAGAGTAAGATTCGTGGTCTAACATGGACTCTCTGGATCATACAACAATGCAGATGTAAGAGTAAGATTCGTGGTCTAACATAGACTCTCTGGATCGTACAATAATGCAGATGTAAGAGTAAGATTCGTGGTTAACATAGACTCTCTGTATCATACAATAATGCAGATGTAAGAGTAAGATTCGTGGTCTAACATGGACTCTCTGGATCATACAACAATGCAGATGTCAGAGTAAGATTCGTGGTCTAACAGAGACTCTCTGTATCATACAACAATGCAGATGTAAGAGTAAGATTCGTGGTCTAACATGGTCTCTCTGTATCATACAGTAATGCAGATGTAAGTAAGATTCGTGGTCTAACATAGACTCTCTGGATCGTACAATAATGCAGATGTAAGAGTAAGATTCGTGGTCTAACATAGACTCTCTGGATCGTACAATAATGCAGATGTAAGAGTAAGATTCGTGGTTAACATAGACTCTCTGGATCGTACAATAATGCAGATGTAAGAGTAAGATTCGTGGTCTAACATAGACTCTCTGGATCGTACAATAATGCAGATGTAAGAGTAAGATTCGTGGTTAACATAGACTCTCTGGATCATACAATAATGCAGATGTAAGAGTAAGATTCGTGGTTAACATAGACTCTCTGCATCGTACAATATTGCAGATGTAAGAGTAAGATTCGTGGTCCAACATAGACTCTCTGGATCGTACAATAATGCAGATGTAAGAGTAAGATTCGTGGTCCAACATAGACTCTCTGGATCGTACAATAATGCAGATGTAAGAGTAAGATTCGTGGTCTAACATAGACTCTCTGGATCGTACAATAATGCAGATGTAAGAGTAAGACTCGTAATCTAACATAGACTCTCTGGATCGTACAATAATGCAGATGTAAGAGTATGACTCGTGGTCTAACAGCGACTCTCTGTATCATACAATAATACAGATGTAAGAGTAAGATTCGTGGTCTAACATAGACTCTCTGGATCATACAATAATGCAGATGTAAGAGTAAGATTCGTGGTCTAACATGGACTCTCTGATCGTACAATAATGCAGATGTAAGAGTATGTCTCGTGGTCTAACAGCGACTCTCTGTATCATACAATAATACAGATGTAAGAGTAAGATTCGTGGTCTAACATAGACTCTCTGGATCATACAATAATGCAGATGTAAGAGTAAGATTCGTGGTCTAACATAGACTCTCTGGATCGTACAATAATGCAGATGTAAGAGTAAGATTCGTGGTCTAAGAGAGACTCTCTGTATCATACAATAATGCAGATGTAAGAGTAAGACTCGTGGTCTAACTTGGACTCTCTGATCGTACAATAATGCATATGTCAGAGTAAGATTCGTGGTCTAACATAGACTCTCTGATCGTACAATAATGCAGATGTAAGAGTATGACTCATGGTCTAGCATAGACTCTCTGGATCGTACAATAATGCAGATGTAAAAGTAAGACTCGTGGTCTAGCATAGACTCTCTGATCGTACAATAATGCAGACGTAAGAGTAAGATTCGTGGTCTAACATGGACTCTCTGATCGTACAATAATGCAGATGTAAGAGTAAGACTCGTAGTCTAACATAGACTCTCTGGATCGTACAATAATGCAGATGTAAGAGTATGACTCGTGGTCTAACATGGACTCTCTGATCGTACAATAATGCAGATGTAAGTGAAGAGTAAGACTCGTGATCTAACATAGACTCTCTGGATCGTACAATAATGCAGATGTAAGATTATGACTCGTGGTCTAACATGGACTCTCTGATCGTACAATAATGCAGATGCAAGTGAAGAGTAAGACTCGTGGTCTAACATAGACTCTCTGGATCGTACAATAATGCAGATGTAAGAGTAAGATTCGTGGTCTAACAGAGACTCTCGGTATCATACAACAATGCAGATGTAAGAGTAAGATTCGTGGTCTAACAGAGACTCTCTGGATCGTACAATAATCCAGATGTAAGAGTATGACTCGTGGTCTAACAGCGACTCTCTGTATCATACAATAATGCAGATGTAAGAGTAAGATTCGTGGTCTAACATAGACTCTCTGGATCATACAATAATGCAGATGTAAGAGTAAGATTCGTGGTCTAACATAGACTCTCTGGATCATATAATAATGCAGATGTAAGAGTAAGATTCGTGGTCTAACATAGACTCTCTGGATCATACAATAATGCAGATGTAAGAGTAAGATTCGTGGTCTAACATAGACTCTCTGGATCATACAATAATACAGATGTAAGAGTAAGATTCGTGGTCTAACATAGACTCTCAGGATCATACAATAATGCAGATGTAAGAGTAAGATTCGTGGTCTAACATGGACTCTCTGTATCATACAATAATACAGATGTAAGAGTAAGATTCGTGGTCTAACATAGACTCTCTGGATCGTACAATAATGCAGATGTAAGAGTAAGATTTGTGGTCTAACATACTCTCTGGATCGTACAATAATGCAGATGTGAGAGTAAGATTCGTGATCTAACATGGACTCTCTGTATCATACAATAATAGAGATGTAAGAGTAAGATTCGTGGTCTAACATAGACTCTCTGGATCATACAATAATGCAGATGTAAGAGTAAGACTCGTGGTCTAACAGACTCTCTGTATCATACAATAATACAGATGTAAGAGTAAGATTCGTGGTCTAACATAGACTCTCTGGATCATACAATAATGCAGATGTAAGAGTAAGATTCGTGGTCTAACATATACTCTCTGGATCATACAATAATGCAGATGTAAGAGTAAGATTCGTGGTCTAACATGGACTCTCTGTATCATACAATAATACAGATGTAAGAGTAAGATTCGTGGTCTAACATAGACTCTCTGGATCATACAACAATGCAGATGTAAGAGTAAGACTCATGGTCTAACAGACTCTCTGTATCATACAATAATACAGATGTAAGAGTAAGATTCGTGGTCTAACAGCGACTCTCTGTATCATACAATAATGCAGATGTAAGAGTATGACTCATGGTCTAGCATAGACTCTCTGGATCGTACAATAATGCAGATGTGAGAGTAAGATTCGTGGTCTAACATGGACTCTCTGATCGTACAATAATGCAGATGTAAGAGTAAGACTCGTCGTCTAACATGGACTCTCTGATCGTACAATAATGCAGATGTAAGTGAAGAGTAAGACTCGTGGTCTAACATAGACTCTCTGGATCGTACAATAATGCAGATGTAAGAGTAAGATTCGTGGTCTAACATAGACTCTCTGGATCGTACAATAATGCAGATGTAAGATTATGACTCGTGGTCTAACATGGACTCTCTGATCGTACAATAATGCAGATGTAAGTGAAGAGTAAGACTCGTGGTCTAACATAGACTCTCTGGATCGTACAATAATGCAGATGTAAGAGTAAGATTCGTGGTCTAACAGAGACTCTCTGGATCGTACAATAATCCAGAAGTTAGAGTATGACTCGTGGTCTAACAGAGACTCTCTGGATCGTACAATAATGCAGATGTAAGAGTATGACTCGTGGTCTAACAGCGACTCTCTGTATCATACAATAATACAGATGTAAGAGTAAGATTCGTGGTCTAACATAGACTCTCTGGATCATACAATAATACAGATGTAAGAGTAGGATTCGTGGTCTAACTTGGACTCTCTGTATCGTACAATAATGCAGATGTAAGAGTAAGATTCGTGGTCTATCATGGACTCTCTGGATCGTACAATAATGCAGATGTAAGAGTAAGATTCGTGGTCTAACTTGGACTCTCTGGATCGTACAACAATGCAGATGTAAGAGTAAGATTCGTGGTCTAACATGGACTCTCTGGATCGTACAACAATGCAGATGTAAGAGTAAGATTCGTGGTCTAACATAGACTCTCTGGTTCGTACAATAATGCAGATGTAAGAGTAAGACTCGTGGTCTAACGGAGACTCTCTGTATCATACAACAATGCAGACATAAGAGTAAGATTCGTGGTCTAACATAGACTCTCTGATCGTACAATAATGCAGATGTAAGAGTATGACTCGTGGTCTAACATGGACTCTCTGATCGTACAATAATGCAGATGTAAGAGTAAGATTCGTGGTCAACATCGACTCTCTGGATCGTACAATAATGCAGATGTAAGAGTACGACTCGTGGTCTCACATCGACTCTCTGGATCGTACAATAATGCAGATGTAAGAGTAAGACTCGTAGTCTAACATAGACTCTCTGGATCGTACAATAATGTAGATGTAAGAGTAAGATACGTAGTCTAACATAGACTCTCTGGATCGTACATTAATGTAGATGATGAGGTCTTTCACCATGTAGACGAGTTCTTTATTCTTCATTCGGAGCAATTGACTCAAGGCGACCAGATAATGAAGTCATGAGAATGATGTGCATTTGATAACATTGTGATTTTTATATTTAATGCGAAATAAATCCTGAAAACGTACCATAGGGTCGAGGAGTTTGTCGATCT